>NC_134484.1:241494012-241571512 GCF_040206685.1 Ascaphus truei | reverse complement strand
TTACTCGCCCAGAGGTTAAATCCACCCGCCCCGGGCATGTAAATGTATAGGATTGACGAACACTGTATATAAATATATTGTGGTGGTGGCGGGTTGGAGAATAGAGGATCAGACTGACCAAGTTCAGTACATTAGTGAAGAAAAAAATGCAATTGCAAGGCTACAATGGGAGCAAACAGGTGAAGCATGTGAAAAAAATGTAAGACAAACAATAAAATTATATTGTAACGCTGTTTCCCCCATCCTCTGGGATTTCCCCCTGTTGCCAGGTGTGTAGTGCTGGTGTAAGGAATCGGGGGCCACATCCCTTGCGGCGTGACCTCTCCTTACTCACTACAAGTACTGCTACGGATACTGCCTTTGCCCCCCGTCATTACCATGCCGCCGCCCAGCGCATACCTTGAACTCTGCCGCGGCCGCCATCTTGGATTCTGGGCTGGTGTTACAGAATGCGCGGTTCCTTCAAGGATTTATAGCACGCGCATTATGCCTGTCTCCGCCCCCCGCTCAGCGTGGGAGTCTTCACCACATCTCCAGCACTCTCAGCTGTGTTCTACTACTTCCTGATCTCTCAGCCACTCACGAGCAGCTCCTCTACATGCCCTCGCCATGCCCCTCATCCGGATTGGTCACTGCCACTTTAAATATCCTGCTTTGCATTCACTTCCTTGCTCTGCATAGCTCCTTGCTACCTGTGTTGCCTGGAACCTGTGTCGTTCTCTCTTTGTGTTTATTCCTACAGCTATTGACCCGGCTCGTCTAAATACTCCCTCTGGCTCCTGAACTCGGCTTTCCTACTGACTACTCTAACCTCTAAGACCCCCGTATTCTTCTACGGATTTTGACTACGGAACTTTCTATATCCTCAGACTCGGCAAGTACTTGACCATTTTTTATCTACATACTGGCCTGGCCACGCCACATCCCGGACACGCCCCCTCTGCTGTCGGTGCGTATACTCTACATCCCACCTCAGTACAGGGGACTGGTCTGATCTGCGGGCTGCACAGCGTGACATTATGCAGAGCCCAAACGCAGACCTGGCTGAGGTGGGCCAACTACTTTCGACCCTTGCGCAATGCATCCAATCTTTGGGAACGCAGATTTCCGATTTGATTCAACAGTTATCCTCTCTCTCTCTACAGCCCACTCCGCCACCAGCTGCAGCCGCACCTGGAAGCGCCCGGCCTTCGGAACTCAGAATCCCTACGCCTAAAGCATATGCGGGTGACCATCTGGCCTGTCGAGGTTTTTTGAGCCAGTGTGAAATTCAGTTTGAAATGTCTCCAAGCCTCTTTCCTACCGACCGCACCAAGGTAGCCTATGTTTTTCTTTCTCTTAACAGGGATGCCTTGGCATGGGCTTCTCCCATCTGGGAACTGCTTCCTGTGTTCACCTCGAATTATCAGCTCTTCCGCCAAGAATTCCAGCAGGTGTTTGATATTCCTGCTCGCGGAGATACTGCTGCCTCTTCTCTAGTTAATTTGTCTCAAGGTCGTAGTTCTGTAGCCAAATATACACTGGAGTTCTGGACCATCGCAGCAGAGACTCGTTGGAACAAAGAGGCACCTGCAGCCATCTCCAAGTGGCCGATTATAAGTGGCAGGACTACTTAACAACTGAAGTTTAGAAGGTAAAAACCATCTCTAAATCCTCTCATTGAAGCCTTTGCTGTGTGTATTATAGTATTATTTTGTTTGCATATGTGCAAGTGACACAATGCTAGGTAAAAAACATATTTGAATGCTGTTTTCTTTCTACCCCTAATCAAATTAAGCGTTGACACCTAGGAAAGGAACACCCTGTGTAGAAAACCATCTGTTTGAATGTGCCTCAGATGTGCTAATTAAGCAGACAGAACCAAACTGTCAGGTGACTTTTTAGGCCCATATAAACCGAGTCAGAACAGCTAGTCTGCCTGCAGCCCATGTCCAAGTGGCCCATTATAAGTGGCAGGACTACTGAAAAACTGAAGTTTAAAAGGAAGGTCAAAAGATGTGAAGAAGTGGACACCCCCAACTAGCCCTGATTCCTGCATTTGAACTACGTTGGAAAGGAGGATATCATCTATACCAGACTGCATCATTATTGCTGTGATGCTGCCTTTACCATTTATATTTGCTGTGACTTCACTCCTCAAATTATGCACTTCTTTTTACCAGTCTCAGTATGTCTCTAACTCTTTTCATATATCTCCATCTCTCCTTTCATCACCACTTCTCTGTTCACATGAACTCCGTTCTTACCTGCATCCTCTGACATGACACAGCTATATCCCCTGCACAAAAACACACCCCTACAAATAACCCTCACACATCCTCTATCAATGCTTCTCCTCCTTACTTCTGAGGATATCTCTCCCAATCCTGGTCCCTGCCTTATTCCTATATGCGCTCGTCCTTGCCTGCCAATTGCAACCTCTACTCCTTCTGGTGTCAACCCCTCCAACTTCACACCCATTCCCTGCCACCCTCCCTCCTCTCTCCCTTTCTCCTGTGCCCTTTGGAATGCTTGCTCCCTTTCTAACAAGTGCCTCTCTGTACATGACTTTTTTCTCTTTCACTCTCGGCTCCTATTTGCTATAACTGAGACCTGGCTCACTCAGTCTGACTCTGCTCTGGAAGCTGCCCTCTTATGTTGGCCTTTCTTTCTCCCACACTCCCCGGCCTGATGGCAGGGGTGGCCCTGATGGCAAGGCTCTCCTCTCTCTGCCATTACCGAACCCTTCCAATTCCTCCCTCTCTTGCTTTTACCTCCTTTGAGGCTCCCTCTGTCCTGATCTTCTCTCCTCTCCCTGTCCATGTGGTGGTCATCTATCGCCCACCTACCTCTAATTATCCCCCTTCTGCCTTTCTCTCTCACTTTGAATCCTGGCTCTCTTTCTTTCTCTCCTCAGACTCCCATGTTCTTCTCCTTGGGGACTTCAATTGCCACATTGATGACCCCTCTCTCCCTTGGGCTTCCAGCTTTCTCTCTCTAACCTCTTCTTTTGGCCTTCAACAGTGGACTGCAGCCAGCACCCACAAGGATGGCTACTACTTAGACCTGGTTTTCACTAAAAACTTCTCTCTCTCTCCGTTTTCTCCATTTCCCCTTTTCCTCTCTCTGACCATCACCTCATCTCATTCTCTGTATCTCTGTATCTCGCCTTCTCCCCTTCTCCAGCTCCATCTACTCCCGGTTCTGCAGATACCTGCGCTCTATTCACTGACTTTGAGTCCACTTTACGCTCCTCCCTCTCCTCTCTCAGCTCTGCTACAGACCCTGGCAACCTGGTCAGGAACTACAACTCTGCCTTCTCCACCCCTCTTGATCTACATGCCCCGCTTTCTCTCTGTCGCCCTCTCCTTTCTAACCCTAGACCCTGGCTAAATTCCTACACGCGCATTCTGCATTCCTCCACTTGTTCCTCTGAACGCCTCTTGAGGAAATCTCATACTCTGGCAGACTTCCTTCACTACAAATTTATGCTATCTTGTTTCAACTCTGCCTTGTCGCAAGCTAAACAAGCCTACTTTTCTTCACTAATCAACATGCACAAGTCTAACCCACGCCAACTGTTCTCTGTCTTTGATACTCTACTCAAACCACCCTCAGCTGCCTCTCCTTCCTCCATCTCCGCTCAGGACTTTGCTGACTATTTTAAGGAAAAGGTGGAATCCATACGTCAGAACATCCCCTCTGTTTCTTCCTCCCATCCTACACCTCTTCCTAACTCTCCTCCTGCCTTCCTTGACTCTTGACACCGTCTCAGAGGAGGATGTGTAACTGTTGATCGCCTCTTCTCCCTCTTCCACCTGCCCTCTTGACCCATTCCCTCCCATCTCCTAAAACCTCTTGGTCCTACTAAAATCCCTACGCTCACACACATTTTAAACTCCTCCCTCTGCTCTGGAACCTTTCCATCCTCCTTCAAACATGCAACAGTTATACCATTACTCAAAAACAGCAAGCTTGACCCTACCTGTCTTTCTAACTATCGACCTGTCTCCCTCCTGCCTTTTGCCTCTAAACTCCTTGAACATCTTGCTCCATTTTCTCAACACCTATTCTCTCCTAGACCCACTACAATCTGGCTACCGCACTGCACACTCCACGGAAACAGCCCTCACTAAAATAACTGATGACCAAATGCTGCCAAAGACAGAGGTCATTATACTCTGCTCATATTACTCGACCTCTCTGCAGCATTTGACACAGTGGACCACCCTCTTCTCCTTCACATTCTCCATACTCTTGGTATTCGGAACAAAGCTCTATCCTGGATCTCATCCTACCTCTCCCATCGTACTTTCAGTGTCTCTTCTGCTAAACACCTCCTCCTCTATTGATCTCTCTGTGGGGTACCCCAGGGCTCTCTCCTGGGACCACTTCTCTTTTCTCTGTACACACTCTCTCTAGGTGACGTAATCACATCTTTTGGGTTTAAATATCACCTCTATGCTGACGACACACAAATGTACTTTTCAAAACCCGACCTTACACCTGCTGTATAAACCAAAGTTTCTAAATGTCTCTCTGCTATATCATCCTGGATGGCCCTCCACCGCCTAAAACTCAACATGGCTAAAACAGAGCTCCTCATACTTCCTCCCAAACCTGGCCCTACTACCTCCTTCCACATTACTGTTGGAACTACGATCATTCACCCAGTAGCCCAAGCACGCTGCCTAGGGGTCAAACTCGACTCCTCTCTCACATTCTCCCCTCACATTCAAAACATATCTAAAACCTGTGACCAGCTAGACAAGATTGCAAAACAGAGAAAACCAGTAAGCTCCTAATTTATATACCCCCAAAGTAACCACAATATATATATTTGCATATGAGTGTCAAAACGGAGTGCTACTGGGCATGGCAATATATAGTTAAAATCAAGGACAGAACATAGAACACAGACAGAGCCCAATGCTACTTCCAATGACACAGATACACAGTAAAGTACATATATATACTAGCTGATATACCCGGTGTTGCCCGTGATGTAATGTTCTGGCTCCCCCATCCTCCTTCTCAACTCCCTTCCCCCCCCCTCTTCACAGCTGTTTTGAGCTGCGCCACCCTCCCCCACTGTTCACAGCTCGGATTCCCCCCCCACCATTCAATGCTTTGTTCCCCCCCCCCCCTCACAGCTCTGTCCCCCCCCTGTTCACAGCTCCATGCCCCCTGTGTGTTTGGCAGCTGAGCTGACTGAGGGGGGAAGTGTGTGTCAGTCAGTCAGTGAGTGTGTGTGTCAGTGAGTGAGTGTGTGTGTCAGTCAG
This sequence comes from Ascaphus truei, assembly GCF_040206685.1. Classification (NCBI taxonomy): domain Eukaryota; kingdom Metazoa; phylum Chordata; class Amphibia; order Anura; family Ascaphidae; genus Ascaphus; species Ascaphus truei. Next base: position 241,566,251 of record NC_134484.1, on the reverse strand, counting down.
TGGGCTACCCCCCTCTCTCCTGAATTCCCCCTCTCTCCTGAATCCCCCCTTCTCTCATGACTCCCTCTCCCCCCCTCTCCTGACAACCTCCCCCTCTCCTGACTCCCCCCCCTCTCCTGACTCCCGCCCCTCTCTCCTGACTCCCCCCCTCTCCTGACTCCCCCCCCCTCTCCTGACACCCCCTCCTCTACTGACACCCCCCCTCCTGACTCCCCCTCCCTCTCCTGACTCCCCTCCCCCTCCTGACTCCCCCCCTCTCCTGACTCCCCCCCTCTCCTGACTCCCCCCCTCTCCTGACTCCCCCCCTCCTGACTCCCCCTCCCTCTCCTGACTCCCCTCCCTCTCATGACTCCCCCCCTCCTGACTCCCCCACCCCTTTCTGACTCCCCCCCCCTGTGCCAGCACGTGTCTGCTGGGCGCCGCCATCTTACCGAGGGCAGCTGCAGGAGGAAGGGGGTCCTTCCGGAGGCTACCCACCCACTGCCTGTCCACTCGGCGCTGCCATCTTACCGGCTGAGGCACAAATTGTTGGCAGGAGCAAAATGTCCCTCTCCACACACACACACACACACGACGGGAGTGAGAGGTGGTGGAGAGTGGGACTGGCGCAGATCCGATGAGGCTGCTTGGCCCCCCAGCGGCCATGTCCCAGCCCGCGTGGCCACCGGAGGTAAGGGAGCGCCAGGGAGGGAAGTTAGCATTGGCAGATGGGCAGGAGGGCCGCGCCGTGCTTCCCCTCCATCCGGGAGTCGGTTGGGAGCGATGGGGGAGAAGCCTGAAGTTGGCGGCCGGGGCAGGAGGGCCGCGCTTCCCCTCCGTCCGGGAGCCAGTGCAGGGCGGTGCACGTGAGGGTGAGTGTGATGGGGGGGAAGAGAGGTGTGTGTGTGTGTCGTGAGGCCGAGGGGGAAGAGAGTGGCTGTTGGGTGACGTCATAGAGCCACCAATCTGATTGGCCAGAGGCTGAGGACCAATCAGATTCACCGCATCTGGCACTAACCTTTCGAATTTATATATATAGATATGTGTGCATCTAAACTAAAAACATATACTGCTTTTCTCTGTTTTGCAATCTTGTCCAGCTGGTCACAGCTGATTAAGGGAGGGTGGCTCTTCCTTCCCAGGTTCCAAGCTCACCCCCATCCCACTATGCTTCCAAATGGTTAAGGATCATTAATTTTCCACACACGCAGGTCCATGCATGCAGTTTGGTTGCGAAAAATCTAATTCAGAGTGCTTTTCCTGGTATTATACAGGTAAATAAGAGCTTTAATCAAACTAAGAACTATGCAGATAATCACAACAGCTTTATTATAAAGTGTTCTTCCTGGTATTATACAGGTTATTAAGAATTTGATTAGTGTTAGGACCTGAACAGATTTGGTCTACCTTGGCGTATTATTGTGGATCACCAGATCATGTGGTACGTTTTTGTCCTTTGAGGCCCAAGGAACAAACGGGACAAGCCACGCAAGAGGGACTTACCCTCTGATCAATTTCTTCTTGCTCCCTCTCTAAAGAGGAATTCCCTAAAAGGATTATGTTCCCAGTTTTGCTTGAAGGCCCAAATTTTCATGTAACTACTGCTGCTTTTCTTGATTCAAGCTCCGGTGGTAATTTTGTGGACCAAGATTTCGCCACCCGTAACAAGATTTCTCTTATCTCCAAGAAAGCACCAATTGGACTTGAGGCTATTGATGGACGTCCTTTGCAACCAGCTTTCATCATGTTAGAGACTCTTCCTCTCACTTTATCTGCCGGTACTCACACCGAGATCATCTCCTTTGACGTAATACACTCACCTGATGTTTCAGTTATCCTAGGGTTACCTTGGTTACAGCATCACAACCCATGCATAGATTGGAGGGACTGAAAACCGATACAATGGGAGCCAGAGACAGATGCCTCATCCTCGCCGTCATAGCTCCTGCCACAGTTATCGCGGGAATGGAAACGCCTTCTGATAGCAACTCCACTCTTCCCGAAGTATATGCTGATTTCATCAATGTTTTCAGTAAGTCTCAGTCAGAGGTCCTGCCTCCGCATAGACCCTATGAATGTCCCATTGATCTGGTCCCTGGTACCGTCCTGCCAAAGTCTAAGTCCTACCCCTTGTCTCTCCCAGAGACTGAAGCCATGGCAACCTACATCAAAGAGAATCTTGAGAAGGGATTCATTCGCAACTCTTCGTCTCCCGCCGGTGCCGGTTTCTTTTTTGTGAAGAAAAAGGATGGATCTCTGAGACCATGCATTGACTACCGGGGTCTCAATCTCATTACTGTCAAAAACCGGTATCCAACATGACAGAAATACACAGTAAAATACTTATATATTCTCTTGAAATAGGGTCATTTAGTTGAACCGTTTGGCCAAAGCGTTGTAAGCTTGCAAGCCACGTCAAGGCAGACACCTGTTCGCAAGGCCTAACACTACCAGATAAAATACTAATATACCTAAAATTCTCATTTACCTCTATTAGGAGGGAGAAAGACCACAGTGGGTCTATATCCAGCAGAATGAGGCACTTGCAAACTAGGGAAGTGGGGAGGGGCAGGCTTAAAACCTGGGAAGGAGAAGCCACTAACCTCCACCAGCTGGAACAGCTGAGAATGGGTTAACAAAACACAGAACTTCAGCAAGCTCTTTTTGGGAACCCCTGAGCCCCCACAAAATATATATATGTATATGTGTCAAAATGGAGTGCTATTGAGCGTGGCATATGTATACGACAGATGACAGAGAAGCCCAATAGCACTTCATTTTAACACATATACATATATATATATTTTGTGGGGGCTCAGGGGTTCTCAAAAAGAGCTTGCTGGGGTTCTGTGTTCTGTGTTTTAAAAACCGGTATCGCCTGCCTCTGATTTTGGAACTGTTTGATAGGCTTCAAGGGGCCAACATTTTTTCAAAGCTAGACCTCCGAGGAGCTTACAACCTCATACGTATTCGAGAAGGCGATGAATGGAGAACCGCCTTCAATACAAGAAGCGGACACTACGATTATCTCGTGATGCCATTTAGCTTATGCAATGTCTTTCACTATTTTATGAATGATGTCTTCCGCGATGTCCTCAATTCCTTCGTAATTATTTACCTTGACGATATTCTAATTTTTTCTGAGAATCTTCAAGATTATGTCCAGCATACTAGACTTGTCCTCTCTCGTCTCCGTGTCAATAAGCTCTAAGCAAAGCTCGAGAAATGTCTTTTTCATCAGTCTTCTACCGCCTTCTTAGGCTATATCATTTCGGATAAAGGATTTTCGATGGACCCAGAAAAACTTAAGGCTGTTTTGGATTGGCCCTCTTAAGGCCATTCAGCGTTTTTTGGGCTTTTCCAATTACTATAGAAAATTCATCCGGAATTTTTCTACCACTGTGGCTCCCATCACTGCGCTTACTAAGAAGGGAGGCTACCCATCTGTGTGGCCTCCGTAGGCCGTCTCCGCCTTTGAAACCTTGAAGCAAGCTTTTGTTTCGGCACCCATCCTTCATCATCCTGATACTAATCTTCCGTTTACGTTAGAAGTGGACGCCTCTGATTGTGGTGCGGGTGCCATTTTCTCCCAGAGACTCTCCCCTCGAGATAAATTGCACCCGTGTGGATTTTTTTTCGAAAAAGTTCTCCCCTGCTGAAAAGAACTATGATGTCGGCAATAGAGAACTCCTGGCCATCAAGATGGCTTTACAGGAAGGGCGACACCTCCTGGAAGGCTCCCGCGAACGGATTGCTATTTTTACAGATCATAAGAATCTTCTCTATATCGAAAGTGCACGTCGTCTAGGATCTCGTCAAGCCCGCTGGACACTTTTTCCAATATTTAATTATACTCTATCGTACATCCCCGGCACGAAGAACATAAAAGCTGATGCCTTGTCCAGACAATTTTCCCCTGAGGAAAAATTTGAAGAAATCCCAGAAACAATTGTACCTTCGAAATTCATAGTCTCCGCCAAATCTTTTGATATGCTTGAAAAGATCGTAGAAGCTCAGTCACATATTCCGAGTTGTGTAAAGGTACTGGAAGGAACCCTTTATGCCGCCCCCAAGTTTTGTCAGAAGATCTTGGAATGGGGTCACTCCGTCCGGTCAGCCGGCCATCCTGGCTTCAAGAGAACTTTGGATCTCATTAAGCGCACCTTTTGGTGACTTAATATGGCAAAACTCATTCACAAATTTACACGCGCTTGTCCAGTTTGTGCACAGAACAAAACTCTTCATCAAAAGCCTTCCAAGTTACTCATGCCTCTTCCAGTACCTGATCGTCCATGGTCACATATTTTGATGGATTTTATTGTAGATCTTCCGCCCTCCAGAGGTATGACTACCATTTTGGTCATAGTAGGCCGATTTTCAAAACATGCCCATTTTGTTCCCCTCAAGGGTCTTCCCTCCTCTCCCACCCTGGCAGATATTTTTACCAAAGAAGTGTTTCGTATCCACAGAATCCCTACGTCAATAGTTTCTGACCGAGGATCGCAATTCATATCAAGGTTTTGGCGTGCTTTCTCCAAGAGGCTTGGTATGGCCTTATCCTTCTCTTCAGGCTATCATCCCCAAACTAATGGGCAAACTGAGAGACTTAATCAAAGCCTTGAACAGTATCTACAAAGCTTTATTTCTGATACCCAAGATAATTGGGTTGATCTGTTACCATGGGCGGAATTTGCTTCCAATTCTCTCCGTAATGAATCTCCGCAAGAATCTCCGTTTTTCGTGAATTCCGGCTTTCATCCAAGTCGGCTTCCAATCTCGAACACTCCCTCAGGAGTGCCAGCAGCCAATGAACGGGTAACCACGCTACATAATTCATGGATCAAGATCCAATCCGCACTCCTTAGTGCAGCTCAGAGGTTCAAGTCTCAAGCAGATCGTCGTCGTCAACAGGCTCCCAATTACAAGCCAGGGGACCGAGTCTGGCTTTCAGCAAAGAATATCAGACTGAAGACTCCTACCCCGAAATTGGTGCCTAGGTTTTTGGGGCCATTCATGATTCAGGAACATATCAATCCTGTAACGTTCCGTTTACAGCTGCCTTCATCCATGAACATTCCCAATTCGTTCCATGTATCCCTGCTCAAGCCTTTCGTTCAGAGCAATCGCTTCCCTGCAAAAGCCCGTAAACCCAACCCTGTTACGGTCACAGGACACTCAGAATTCGACATGCAGTCCATCGTGGATTCCCGTATATCCAGGGGAAAAGTACATTTCCTTGTACATTGGAAGGGCTATGGTCCAGAAGAGCGTTCCTGGATATCAAGGGAAGACATTAATGCTCCATCTCTACTCAATCGCTTCCACAAGAAATTTCCACAGAAGCCTTGGATCGTCCTGAGGTCGATCCTGAAGGGGGGGTACTGTAAGGAATCGGGGGCCATGTCCCTTGCGGCGTGACCCCTCCTTACCCACTACCAGTACTGCTGCGGCTGCTGCCCCTGCCCCCTGTCGCTACCCATGCCACCACCCAGCGCATACCTTGAACTCTGCCGCGGCCGCCATCTTGGATTCTGGCGCTGGTTTTACAGAGCACGCGCTTCCTTCTAGGATTTATAGTGCGTGCATTATGCCTGTCTCCGCACCCTGTTTGGCGTGGAAGTCTTCACCACATCTTCAGCACTCTCAGCTGTATTCTACTACTTCCTGGTCTCTCAGCCACTCACGAGCAGCTCCTCAACACGCCTCCGCCATACCCCTCGTCCGGATTGGTCATTGCCGTTTTAAATATCCTGCTTTGCTTTCACTTCCTTGCTCTGCATAGCTCCTTGCTACCTGTGTTGCGTGGAACCTGTGTCGTGCTCTCTTGTGTTTATTCCTACAGCTATTGACCTGGCTCGTCTGAATACCCCCTCTGGCTCCTGAACTCGGCTTTCCTACTGACTATTCTACCTCTTAGACCCTCGGACTCAGCTACGGATTTTGACTACGGAACTTTCTATATCCTCGGACTCGGCAAGTACTTGACCATTCTTTATCTACATCCAGGCCTGGCCACGCTACTATGCCACATCCCCGACACGCCCCCTCTGCTGTCGGTGCATATACTCTACATCCCACCTCAGTACAGGGGACTGGTTTGGTCTGCGGGCTGCACAGGGTGACAGCTGGCTACCTGCTTGTTCACAGGATGCTGAGTCTTCCGCCGGTGGTAGTGGGGACATCAGGACAGACTTCTGGGGTAGATGACTGGTCTTTATCTCATGGTGATCAGCGCCTGCATCTGCTGCAGGCTCCAGTAAGATGAATGCAATCCCTGCAGGAGAACTTACTCTACTCCCCCCAGATAGATTGCACACCAGGCAGGAGTATATTTGAACAACTGGAACACTTTATTCCTTTCCCTGCATACACAGCATAACAGTCTCTGTCTCCACAGTACAACCTGCCTCCAGCCTTAGGATGGTTCTTAGATATCCACCCCTAGCCAAGGGCACCAAGGGCAGTCCTTGCTCTTCCCTGACTCCATAATAGAGTCAGGGGTAAGATAATCACTCCTCACTCCCCAAAGGGGAGGGGACAGTAGGTGCCAGATTCTTGCACACCTCTGCATGACTACCACTCTCTCTCTCAGGGGGAGAGACACTCCTAAATTTAGGAAGTGCAGCTCCTTAAGTACCGAGGAGGAAGGTCCAATGTCTGAGCCCAGGATTGGGCAGAACACAGGTTTTAGCCAGCCTCCTCCCCTGTCACTCAAAAGCTGCTTACTGTAGGGAAACCCCAGGATTGATCCTGACACTGCCTGCATTGTTACCAGGGCTTGCATGTCAGGGAGGGTAAACTGGTTGCGAAAACAGACATGGCTTCAATGTAAACATAGCAGGTAAGATCCCCAATTACCGAAAGTGTCCGTGACGTCACCCGTCGCCTAAACCCGGAAGTGGGACTTATGCTTACTTTTTACTTGGAGCATGTGAGTTTAAGGACTCCTCGTTCACATTTGTGTTGTATTAAACTGTGTTGCACTATATCTTCTTTTTTCTTTATATATTATCTGCGAGAGTTCCTGCTATTCATCAGATCCAGATTCTTACTTACACATACGCCTGAAAATCACCTATACCACGAGCATGAGCAATCACTCATTTGACTAAATATTTGACTTTCAGCATTACACGTTTGCACTATGTCTGTATTTTTTCTTTTATACTGTATGCCTGAGGGGAGTTTTACACTTTGAGCGTTTCTGTTACGTATACCCTAAAGGTTACCTAAATGGTAATTAGCAGAGGACACAATTTCAAGCTGCAATGTACTGTATCTCTCAATGATTGCATTGATTGTCTGAGTGATTACAGTTGCAAATGGCAAACAGAAGAGTATGTTAACACAATAAATGCCAGCATCTAAACAATATACTAAACTAAATATTACACAAAATAAACACTAAAACATGCTCAACTTAAATGTATAAAAAAAATCTTGACCTACAAAAACATATAAACAAAGCTCAATTGTATAACAAATAATAGAAAAAATATGAAAAACATATGTTTATGCTTTATGTTCATCATAAAATTAATTAATTGTAAAAATTATTTTAAAATTCTATTTGTATATAGTGCCACCCCCCACTGTTATATGTGTGCTGGGATGATTCCCTGATTTGCATTGTATTGTTTTTTGTATTTTTACATTGGCAGATCTATAATTTGCGCTGACCATTATCCTATACCTATTCTACTAAGCATCCCTAACTGCATTCTAAGTGATGAATTAAAAACATTTCCCGACGACCGTTTCACGCGTGCTTACGCGCTTTCTCAAGGCTAGTGTCAGTACAGGTAAGAAATTTAACTCAATTTTGGTATCTTTTAAGATCTCAAGGTTTTCAGGTTTCCCTCCTTATTTATGTTGCTTGTAGAGGTCCGATAATTTAGCTTGCAATTCTAGATTTTTTTTAACTCTTTCTTTTTTCCTCCCAGCTGTAATGCTGATGAGGGAACCCCTAAGGCTCACTTTGTGAGCCTCCCATAGTATCGTCTGAGAATTTACACTTCCCTTATTAAGTTTAAAGAATTTATCTATATCTTTGTTGACTTTTAGCAACACATCTGGGATCTTTAAAAGTGCTTAGTTTAGCTTCCAATTTGCTCCTGGCCTTTCCATGTCCAGACTGGTGCACCTGAGCGCTATTGGTGCATGATCAGACCACGAAATATCCTGGCCTCCGCAACCTTTGGAACCACTGCTAGAAATAAAGAAGTAATCTATTCTACTATAACTCAGGTGTGGGTTGGAGAAAAAAAGTATATTCCTTATCCACTGGGTGGAGCTCTCGCCATATATCTGTCAGATGAGACTCTTTAAGGCCCTTTAGTAGTGCAAGTCTCTCTTCTTTTCTTATGTATTTAGGCTGACTGGACATGTCCAATTCTGAGTTCAGCCCTATATTAAAATCTCCTGCTAGAATTATGTGGCCTTTCATTATTTTATGTAGTAGAGCAAAGAAATTAGGGGGGGTCATATGTACTAGGGGCATAGACATTGGCGATTGTAATGACCTGATTCCTTATTCCTATCAAAATTAAATATCTACCATCTTTATCTTTCCGTGTCTGCTCTATCACTAATGGGAATCTATTCTTGATCAAAATTGCTACCCCTTTCTTTTTAGTCCGGGCTGACGCCAGATAGAATTGTCAAAAATTTGTATCAAAATATTTTGGTGTGCTTGTCTTTCTAAAATGAGTCTCCTGAAGTAATATCAAATATTCTTTCTTTCTTTTATAATCGGACATGGCCAGACGTCTTTTGATGGGACTATTAAAGCCCTTTACATTATGTGATAGTATTGTTACCGACATATTTTACACCTTAAGGAACAACTCCCATCTGTTGGAATCATCTGGTAACCGCACAGAGAACAACCCTGTTCACTTGATACAGGGAGACACCTGAAACCCCCCTTTGGGCTCAGGATGGGAAGGGTGGGGATGGGAGGGGCGGGGGGGGGGGTTCTCTGGAGCTCCAGAGTCTAAACACATTTTGGGAACCATAACAATCCTCAGGTTTTTGAAGGTCAGTAGAAGCCTCAACCCGATTGCCCTTGGGTAAAACCGACCCATCAAAATTAACAGGCCGGTATCCTGGGCCTGCTGTATGCCCAGGGATCCAAGGGACTTGACCTGTGGTGGGGATTGAACTTTCCCCGCCATTATGAGGTTGCATGTGGGCGGGAGGGAAAATTACTCCTCTGCCCAGTCCTTCCTTAACACATTTCATTAATCAAAGAAAAAACATATTCATGTACATTCTTAACCTAGTGAAACAGCAAAGCAAACAAGCAAACTTTAAAATAACAACAAAAATAGCACTGATATTATCAACAACACTCCCCTCCTGTATGATTTTGTGTGACACAAAGCATTAAAGAACAAAAAGAGAAGCTAAACTTTTTTTTTTTTTTGTAACTTTCATTTTATTGGGTGAGACAATACAAATATGGTAACACAATCCACTGGCTTACAAAGAATCACCCTATTTCCATTTTTCTCCTCCAATCAACATACATTTAAATGACATGACGCACCAGACGAACATGGGAACAGGGGGAGGGTAGGGTTAGGAAGAAAAAGGGGGGGGGGGTGGGGTGGCGACTGGGGCGTTAGCTGCTCTTCTAGTTGATCCTCCATAGCTGTTGATGGGATCCTCGTCGTGGGAGTGACTTTGGCCTACTGCACCGACACACTTTATTCGAGCAAATACCCAGTATGTACCTGGCAGATACCTGGAATGCGCCGCTCCTCACCTCTGACAAGCCCCGTTGCGTTTGCCTTCCCAGCCTGGGTTCATGCCTGGCTGACGGGCGGTTGATCTGTTAAATGATAATGATTAGGATTTAATAGGCTGCAATGCTTCGCGTGTCTACCAGATGGCATAAATTCATGAATTGTAATGCAGTATATATATATATATACTGTGCAGTATTGCAGCCAGCGGGAATAAAATGCTTCAATCCCTGCCTGAAAAATACCTCAATGCACTCGGGCAGAAAACAGTCACAAACCTCAATACACCCGGGTATACCCGAATTCGTGGGACTAGCCGAGCTCGAATAAAGTGTGTCGCCAGTGTAACTCTTTCTCTCTAGGTTGGGCTTCAATACAGGTAAGTACCGTCGTCTGCCCTAATGTCTAGGATCCATTTTGCTACCGGAGAACGCCTTTCTTACTATTATTGCAGTATGTTGGTGCGTCTATCCCCGGGATGTCTGTCTGTGTCAACCAGGGCGACCAGACTTTTAGGAAATTTGTGCCGGTGTCGTTGACCAGACTTGTCAACTGTTCCATCCGGCAGACGAACCAAATTCTGTTTCTGATTTTGGGTATAATCGGGATCTCTGGTTGCTTCCACAATGCTGCGATCTCGCATCTGGTGGCCGTGGCAAAGTGTGCAATTAATTTGTGCGTTGCGTTCGAGAACCCCCGGACCCGCCGTCCTAACAAGAACAGCCATGGATCTAGGGGGACCTCGAGCTCCGTTAGCTGTTGCAGCCATTCCTGAATCTCTCCCCAAATCGGGGCCACCTTAGTGCAGGACCACAGCATGTGGTGCAGGTCTGCTCTTTCTCCACACTGCTTGGGGCAGAGCGGAGAATAGCCTTTGACGAATTTAGAGAGTTTTGTTGGGGTATAGTACCAACGCATCAGGACTTTATAGGCGTTCTCCTTTAGCGTGGTACAGATAGAGCTCTTTGCCGCTGCCTGTAGGATCCTATCCCAGTCGTCGTCCTCTAGTGTATCTCCTAAGTCTGTTTCCCATTGCCTCATGTATTTAAGTTGGGGAGCGTCTGCTGTCTTGGGACAGATTACTTCCTTGTACATTCGAGAGGTTAGTCCCCGTGTGTCCGCTTGTCTGGCACACATCTGCTCGAAATTTGTTCTCCGCGGCCGAATAGGGGTCTTGTTATAAAAGACCCTGATCTGTAGATATCTAAATAATTCAGTATTCGGAATGTTTTTTTCCTCTTTTACATGAGCAAAGGATTTGATTACATCCCTGCCCTCCAGATCGTACAATCGGAGATAGCCTGCCTGAATCTAATTTGCGAAATGAGCTGTATCTAGGCCTGGAGCGAACTCTGGGTTACCCCAGATGGGAGTCATCAGTGAGTGCTGCGATGTGAGAGAACATCTAAATTTGGTGGCCTCCCATACTTTAAGGGATTTTTTTATGGCCTGCAGTGGTGTTTGCATCCGTATCTGGCTGTTCCTGGGTAGCCAGATCAGGTTTTTTAATTCTACCGGAGCGCAACACTCTTTCTCCAGTGCCACCCATCTCCGGGTCGGGTCTGTGTGCCACTGCAGAATCTGCGTTAGTTGAGCTGCTTCGTAATAGGCCAGCAGGCACGGCACCCCCAGCCCTCCTCTTGAGGTCGGCCTCCTCAAGATATCTTTCCTAATTCTGGGGCGTTTTTTGTTCCAGATAAATTTCGTGATTGCGGACTGTAATGCAAGGATCTCATCTTTTGGCAGGGGTATCGGGAGGGTCTGGAAGAGATATAGCACCCTTGGGAGCAGATTCATTTTTACGCTTTGAATCCTGCCTATACACAAGATGCTATATTCTGCCCATCTCCGTAGATCCTCTCTTAGAGTCTTGAGCAACTGTGGGTAATTTGCCTTATATAAGGTCTTATAATCTTTCGTGAGATTTACCCCTAAATATTTGATCGTGGAGGGCTGCCATTTAAAGTTAAAATTGAGTCCAATTAGTTTTTCTGTTGATTTGGATAAATTTAGATTGAGAGCTTCTGATTTGGCCTGATTAATTTTGAAACCCGAGATTTGATTAAATCTCCCCAGGATTGAGAACACATTGGGTAGAGAGATAAGAGGCTGGGACAATATCAGGATCACATCATCCGCATACAGGGCCACTTTGTGTGTCTGCTCCTTGAGTGTTATGCCCATGACATCTGGGCTGTTCCTAACGTGTGCCGCCAAGGGTTCAATACAGAGGGCAAACAGCAAAGGGGACAGCGGGCACCCCTGTCTCGTGCCACTACGAATCTGGAAAAGCTCAGATGGGAACCCCTGGTGTCTCACCCTCGCTGCTGGCCCATCGTACAGTGCCAGAATGGCTCCCAAAATACTTCCTCCGAAGCCAAATGCCCCCAGCGTCTCTCTCAGGTAGGGCCAATCTATTCGATCAAAAGATTTCTCGGCGTCCAGACTAAGCACCAGCAAAGGGATATTTTGCTTTTGGGCCAGATCAATTACATCAATTATTCGTCTGGTGTTGTCTGCCGCTTGCCTACCACTAATGAACCCCACCTGATCTGGATGTATCAGCTTGGGAAGGACGGTACCCACTCTATTGGCTATTAGTTTAGAGAAATTTTTTATATCTGAATTGATTAAAGAGATGGGCTGGTAGCTCTTGCAGTCTGCCGGGTCCTTTCCAGCTTTGTAGATCAGTGAGATTGACGCCTGGAGCATCTGTGCCGGGAACGAAGCTCCTTGTAGTACCGAATTAAAGAGTTTTAATAAATGTGGGGCTAGAAGTTTTAGGTATTTTTTATAGTAAAGGTTTGAGTAGCCATCTGGGCCGGGCGCCTTGGCTGGCTTGAGAGACTTTACGACGTCTGTCAACTCTTCTAAGGAGAAGTCCTCCTGTAGTGCCTCTCTTTCTGCTCTACCCAGTGTGGGCAAATTTGCCTCTCTCAGAAATTCCCGGAGATTGTCTTTTGTTTTGTGATTATGGGCAACTTTACCTCCATCATACAGCGACTCATAGTAGTTCTTAAATTCCTCTACGATGCGCTTAGGATTAGAGGTAAGTTCCCCTCCCCGCGTACGAATAGATTGAATGTGGAAATTTGGTTGTTTGGTTCTAAGTCTGTTCGCCAGAAGAGTGTCCGGCCTGTTTGCCTTTTCGAAGAATCGACGTTTAGTCCAGCTAATTTCTTTTTCAACCTGAGATGTCAGCTTTAGATTTAATTGCTTTTTGGTATCTTGAATTTGTTCCAGGATTGTCCCTTTTTTAGAGATTTTGTGTAAAGCGGTCAGGGATGCCAATTTCCCTTTTAGGTCTTTTATCTGACTCTCTTGTTCTCTTTTGCGTCTAGCAGCTAGGCACATAAGAGAGCCCCTGAGGGTAGCCTTATGGGCCTCCCACAATGTGGCAGGTGAAGGTACACTCCCCTCGTTCTCTTCGAAATATTCTCTGATTTTGTCTGCGATTTCCAAGTTAAATTTGGGAATTTTTAACAGTAGCTCATTTAATCTCCAATTCGCTCCCGGTCTATCTAGTAAATTTAGCTCACACCGTATCTCTATAGGAGCGTGGTCTGACCACGAAATATCGTGTATTCCCGAATGGGAGACCCCTGGGACCAGTCTGTTGGATACCAGGAAGTAATCTATTCGGCTATATCGGTTATGCGGGTGGGAATAAAAAGTGTAGTCTTTGGTCTGTGGATGTTGCTCTCGCCAGATATCCACCAGCTGACAGTCTCGGAGTCCATGGGTAATGGTTAGTATGTCACGTTTGTTAGGAGGATTAGGGGCTGTACATCTATCTAGCTTTGGGTTTAGCGTCCTATTCAGGTCCCCTGCCATAATTATTTGTCCCTTTGCTTCTTGTTGCAACCGCCTGAAGAAGAGGGCAAAGAAATCATTCGCCTGTTCGCATGGGGCATATATTGATACTAATGTGAGGGCTTGACCTTGTATGGATCCTATCAAAATGATAAATCTGCCTTCAGTATCCATCACCTTTTTTTCTAGCCCGAACAATAAGTTTTTATGAAAGACAATAGCCACCCCTCTTTTCTTCACTGATGCGGAGGCTAGGTATATTGTGTTAAATTCTTTGTCTATATATTTGGGGTAACTGGTTTTAGAAAAGTGAGTCTCTTGAAGGAAGAGGATGTCTGCTTTGTGTCTTTTATAATCTTTAAAGGCTAACTTACGCTTAGCTGGGTTATTCAGGCCCTTTACGTTATGGGAGAGGCATCTTATTTCTCTATTCATTGAGGTTGTCATCGTATGGTGTCAGCACGCTAGCTGTTGGGGTTGGTCTGGATCTCCTCTGTGAGGTCCTGCTCCAGTCTCGATTTTGTTGAGCAGGGTCCGCTGCACTGCTGGTTAACCTTGTCGCCGGCGGGAGGTGGGGGGGGAGGGGTAAGACACATGAGGACAGGTACACAAATGACACAATAGAAAAAACAGCATGTAAGTATACATGTATGAACAATATGTTCTCCGCTTCGGGACCCCCATGTCTCGGAGTAGAGTCCAACGCCTTCAGGGAGTGGGGCCCCGTATCTTTCGGGCCATTACCCTCTCTCCCTCCCCAAAGGACTTTGACGGGATCTCGGGAGACCCTCCTCCCTAGATCTCGCCCACAGCACATGTCGACCTCGAGGTATGAAGCCCCCTCCAATCCTCCGGCCCGCTCTCTCTTTAACTACCCCCTTGAATTTTATGTAGCTAAACGATCTAACCTTTAATACCCTAGTGAAGTAAATCTCGGCTATAACTATAGCCCCTGTAGGGTCTCCTGAACTGTCAAACCTCTGAACTCAAACTTTTGTTACCTATCCCCCTGTTTTAATGAACACCCTTCTCTTGTCACTGCCCGTTGGCTACTCTCCTTGTTTCTATACTTTTATCTTTCTATCCCCCTTTGGCTTTTAGCTCGCATGTTCCCTCTACTGCGTGCCCCTTATAGAACCATCCCCCCTGGCACGTCCTACCACAATTTTATGGGCTTCCCTGTGTATGACTAACTGCCGTGTCCCCGCTGGGTGTGGGTGCCTCTTTATTCCCCTCTGTGCCTCGCTGTATTACTCCCTGCTACGTGTGTGTCACAGCTGGCGCTTGGGAGATGACATTTCCCCCTCGGCGAATAGTTGGCTCTGTCTGCCTGCGGGGCCTTCATGACTGGCGTCCTTTCCGGTGATGTCTGCCACCTCCAAGATGGCGCCGGTGTCACTGGCATTGCGTGATGTTGACTTCCGGTTTCCGGCCGCGGCCATCTTGGATCACCTGCTGCTTCGTGGAGGACGTTCTGGTCTCTGCTCCCGCTCGCTCCCCTCTTCCTGGTTCTGCGCCTCACGGTGGAGTTCCAGAGTCGCCATTTTGCCCGCTATCATCCTCCTGCCTCGTGGATCGCATCAAAAAGGTGAATTTTTTGTTGTAATCGGTCAGGATTTAGCGACAGTGACGGGAATCATCTGGAAGACTCGGTTTTAGATCTGAAGGTTTCTACACGCTCTCAGATTGGGATTCAAAGGAGAGAAACCCCAGTGTGGGCCAACATCTGTTTAGAGTGCAACGTGCCATAACTAGGCCGTCAACCCGGCAACTTTAGTAACTGAACACAACGTGTGTTGTAATAGTTCACAGAAGATTTTAATGCTGCGTTCACTTAGCTCTTTTAGGCTTTGGTGTGGCCGGCCCGCCACTCCACTCTGGTTCGAGGGCCGCCTCTTCCACTGTCACTTCGACTGGAGGGCCCTGTAGTCCCAGCGTGTTGAGGAAACTTGGGCCTTCCCCGATATCCTTTATGGTGAGGGACCTCCCGTTCTTCATAACTTGTAGCCCGAACGGGAAGGTCCAACGGTAGCGAACATTATTGTCCCGAAGTGCCTTTGTTACTGGGAACAGGGCGCGACGTCTCGCCAGGGTAAGCGGGGACAGGTCTTGGAAAATCTGCAGTTTATTTGACTCGAACTCCACTGACGGTATGGCTCTTGTCAGCCTTAGCACTGCCTCTCGTGTCGTATAGTAATGCAACCGGAGGATTATGTCTCTCGGTTGCTCATTCTTTGTTGGCCGGGAGCGTAGTGCCCTATGACAGCGGTCCATAATGAGGGTTTCCTTCGGGCTATCCGGCAATAGGGACTCTAACCATCGTGCAGTGAAGGCCTCACAGTCCCCGAATTCCTCAGAGACTCCGCGGATCCTAATGTTGTTTCTCCGATCTCGGTTTTCTGCGTCTTCTTGCCGCTCTTTGAGTTAGTCTATCTGTTTTTGCAGGTCTATTGTTTTCTTTTCGGTCCTCTTACCTGCTTTGATAGTTAGATCAACCTTAGTCTCTAGATCGGCAGTCCTGGTTCCCAGCTTAGTGATTTCTCTTTTGACTTCTTTAATGTCTGCTTGTAATAATTTTTTGAGATCAGCATATAATCTTTCGAAATCACAGCGTCTGACTGGGAGTTGGGATTGAACGTTTGTGTCGTCCTCCTCTCCTTCCAGTTCTGTGTCTGTGTCCGTCATTTCTAATGCTGGGGCACTTTCGGCTGTTCCTCCGAAGTAAGATCGCACATCGGATAGCTTTTGTTTCTTTTGTCCCCCCGGCTTCTTCGGAACCATCCTGGGGTGTTTATACTGCTCTGGGTAAATAAGTTGGGACCCGGTTGCGTGTTTGGGGTAGTTTATTCATTGTATTCGAACAGCGCGGGACGGAGCTAATCACTTATGCTTCCATACCCTGATCCTTTGCGCATGCGCCTCCGAGAAGCTAAACTTTATTATGGCCTACCCCATGTCAATGTGCATCAATATTCTTTATTATAATGAACTGTAATCTACATCTACTGTATAGAGTTCCTTGTAGCTCTGTGCAGATTCCCATAATTAGCTGCCCCATAATAATGTCAACTGTGTGTGAACCTCGTCAGCCTTGTGGGCCATATACTTTTATAATTGTATGTTGAATAGGTCCAACTCTGGACTTTTTCCTCTAATTGAAGCCTCATCCAGCCCCGCAGATTGGAACGTTTGTATCCACTGCAGGCCCATTATTTCTTAACTATTTTGGTGCCCCCACTATGGTCCAGTTGGAGTACCATAATCCCAATCCTGAATCCAAAGTCCCAGGCCTCCCAAGTCCCCCCAAAAAGGCCCAGTCTGTTTGAGTAACTCTACAATATGTTAAGGCAGTCTACTGGGGTCCATCGCACCTTGTCCGTCTGGCAAATGTACACTGGCGACACACTTTATTCGAGCTCGGCTAGTCCCACGAATTCGGGTATACCCGGGTGTATTGAGGTTTGTGACTGTTTTCTGCCCGAGTGCATTGAGGTATTTTCAGGCAGGGATTGAAGCATTTTATTCCCGCTGGCTGCAATACTGCACAGTATATATATATATACTGCATTACAATTCATGAATTTATGCCATCTGGTAGACACGCGAAGCATTGCAGCCTATTAAATCCTAATCATTATCATTTAACAGATCAGCCGCCCGTCAGCCAGGCATGAACCCAGGCTGGGAAGGCAAATGCAACGGGGCTTGTCAGAGGTGAGGAGCGGCGCATTCCAGGTATCTGCCAGGTACATACTGGGTATTTGCTCGAATAAAGTGTGTCGGTGCAGTATCCATTTCCCTCCTCTACTTACAAGCTCGCGCTGGCCTCTCCATAACTGCAGTCTCTACCTTTAATGGGTTAGTCCAATGGGGGCCGTTCCGCAGTTTCTGGCTATCACTCCAGCCATCTTGACCATGGGGGCTGTGTTGGGCCTTCTTTCTTTGCATGAGCCGTAAAGGTAAGGGTAAATCTAAGTGGGAAGTCTTCACGTGAATGAACAAAGGCTGCTTGTGTCTTGAAACCTTTGGGAGTGTTGCTAATCAATACAGTTTCTCCAAAAAGGGCACAGGCAGGCTTAATTGGCAACCATGTCCTGGCTGCCACGCTGGGATTTTCTCACTTCGCACCAAGACTGCTCCAGAACAGGCTCCTCGTCTGTTTCTTGGGGAGTAGCTATTGTTAAATTTACGTCAAATTTCTTTATAAACTTCTCACCCTCGGACAACTCCCTCAGCACATTGGCCCTGCCATTTTTAATAACAGTAGGCCAAAGGGGAACATCCAATGATATCGCACTCCCCTGTCTCTTAAGATTTTTGTAATAGGATGCAGCCTGCGGTGCCTATTGAGAGTTGTAGGCGAGATATCCTAAAACACTTATATATTTATTTTTTCAAAGGTGATGGCTTTTAAGTTATGGGTGATGTTGCTAAGGGTTTCATTCGTTTTGTAGCAGTGGAAGCGTAGGATGATATACCTCAAGGGTCTTCTTGTTTCTTCTTCACCTGGGCTCTTGTGGTCATTGCGGATGATTAAGTTATCTGTATTTATTCTTGCTCTGACACATAGGTTGCTTTTAACTGTGTTCTCTTTTAGTTACACTGGCGACACACTTTATTCGAGCTCGGCTAGTCCCACGAATTCGGGTATACCCGGGTGTATTGAGGTTTGTGACTGTTTTGTGCCCGAGTGCATTGAGGTATTTTCCAGGCAGGGATTGAAGCATTTTATTCCCGCTGGCTGCAATACTGCACAGTATATATATATACTGCATTACAATTCATGAATTTATGCCATCTGGTAGACACGCGAAGCATTGCAGCCTATTAAATCCTAATCATTATCATTTCACAGATCAGCCGCCCGTCAGCCAGGCATGAACCCAGGCTGGGAAGGCAAATGCAACGGGGCTTGTCAGAGGTGAGGAGCGGCGCATTCCAGGTATCTGCCAGGTACATACTGGGTATTTGCTCGAATAAAGTGTGTCGGTGCAGTATGTCACATGGACATACGGAGCTGTCAGATTAGACATCTATCTCCATATCCGTCGTGCATGCGCCTCTGAATTTTTAACGAGCTGGGAGTAATCTGCAAAGAGTCTCCCTAGATTCTCCCTCCTTCTTCCCTGTAGGTGGGATTTTGTGGAGTGGATTTAGTACTCTATTGTAGTTGGTTCACAGTCCCAGGCCAGGGAGGGACATTAAGAGGTTAATGGTAACTGCAAACCCCTTCACCACCCCACCCCCTCAAGGCTTGTACCTTTAACTTGTGTCTGATCACCAGGTTTCACAGCCTGCTGGCTCTCAGGAAGTCACTCGGCTCTGAGACATCAAAGGGATTATACCTTCTGCCATATGCTCTCTGCAGTTTGCTCTCACCAGCCTCCCCACCTCTTTTCCAGGAGCAGCAGATGCTTCTCTCTCCTCTGCGCTTCCTCTCCTCTTCAGCAGTGGTGGAAATCTTGTATTTGGAGCAGGCCGAGGGAACTCAATGGGGCTCACACTCTTCCCCAGCCCTCCGGTGGAAATCTCGCCTGCTTGGGGGGGCTCCACCGAGCTCACACAGCACCTCGGTGAGGTCCAATCCTCAGGGAAGGAGAGCTGTTCTCCGTGTCTCTGCCACAACAGGAGCAAACAGTGGGACCCTGAAGTTAAGCTGGGCACAATCCCTTGCGCCCCATGTGACCACCACGATCTGGTAAAGCCCAGGTTCTGCATCTTATACGTCTTATGGGGCAGTGCTTCCCATATTCTCCTGCTCCGCTGCTTTGTCATCCATCCTCACTACGCAGCAGCCGCCATCTTGTTTTCAGAGCATATTCCGATTGGGGCTCAGGTCGGGTCGGCACAGCTGAAGCAGGTTGCTGGGGACAAGATGGCCGATTTGTCTCCCTTCTCGGGTCTCCCGCGCCTGCCAGAAGCAGGTGTCAATTCACCATGCTGCTGGACGGGGGGAGATGAGGAATACTTTATCCCACAGCTACGAAAGCAAGCAATGTGGTGTGAACAGGAGGAAGTGACTGAACCATTTGAGCCTGCGATGGTAGCATAACATGCATCAGAAAGACGCTGAGATGTGCTTGAGACCGGAGGGATGGGCGGAATCGTCACAGGAACAGCGGCAAAGGAAAAGAAGGAGCGAAAGGAAGCTAAATCCTTAATCCAGGATCAAGATGCCTTAAATTCTGCACTCCAAATTGCCCACCATGATTATGAAGTCCTGCAGGAATGCTTGGTTAAGGAGCAAGAAGCTAATGCCAAGTTATAGAGGAGTATACGCCCAGCTTTACTTGAGCATGCTGCTTTGCAGAATACAGAGCGCCTCTTACAGGGTGAGTTGGAGGAGGTGAATAATAGTCTGGAGAGTGCAAACGCTGCGGTGGCCACCATGGTTCAAAAGCAGAGCAGGTCTGATCAAATGATAGCTAACCTGAAACGGAAAAATGAGGAGACTCTGCAAGAGGTTCACAATTGCCATAGAGAATTGGACGTCTCACAAAAAGAGGTTCACACTCTCAAAATAGAGCTGAAACACTCTCACCAGGAGCGCCAACTTCTAAACACAGATGTATGTACATTAAAGAAGACATATGGGAAGGCTCTGAGTGATGGTATAGAGACAGTAAAAATGGAGAACCAAAGCCAGAAGGAAGAAGCTTCACATCTGACTGACCTTGAGTCGACAAAGGATACTGCTACCACCAAATACAGAAAGCTGAGCGAATCAGAGAAAACAAGTACTGACTGGAAACTGTATTATGAGTTGTCCCAGAAAGACGTTCAAAACTTCATCACAAAATTAAAAGTTTCTCAGCAAGAGGCTTGCACGCTCAAAGCAGAGCATGGTGGGGTAAAGAAAAAATTTACACAGGAGAATTCTGTTGTGCAGGAAGCACTGGAGAGTGCAGAAATAAGGCTGCATATAGAGCTCAAAGTTTCCCAGAAAGAGACACACATCCCCAGCACAGAGCTGGAACTCTCAAGCCATGAAGTCCACGCTCTCAGAACAGAGGTCTGTGAATTGAAGGATGCTGCGGGAGAGATCATGATTCGTTTAGAGACTATAAGAAGAGCAAAGACAACTTTGAGACAGAAAAATTCAGACTTAGCTGACCAGGTCAGTGAAAGAGATAAGAGGCTTCACCAAGTAGAACATGCAAAGAAGCAACTGATCCAGGAAAAATTAGAAGTGCCAGAAGCACTGGTGATTGCAGAAAAAGTACTGCAAAAAGAAGATGACTCCCTGGAGCAGCGCACTTCAGCAGAGCAAATGCTGCAGGACCATCTGAGTACCCAGCATGTCCCCGCAGAGCAATCTGAGAAGCTGACGGCCACACTAAGCACCACCAAAGCATTACTGGAAGAGGAGCTTAGAAGCCAGGTGACCCTGTGTTGCAGGGTACATGCAACTACACACGTGGGTTTCTTGACAAGGCTTATTTATTTAGCCTTAAAAGATATACAGAACACAAAACAAAAATAGCTTTTCATCAGCAACAAACGAAAATGGCTTTTTCTTCAGCAAACCAAACAAAACTGTTTCTCTTTAGCAGACAGTTTATATATAAGGTAGCTACCATTTTCTATGCAGGGGACAGACAGTTCACAATTCAACTACTTTGCTACTCAGACCTTGTTTCAGTAATCTCTTTAGCAGCTTACTCCTCTCTCCTCAACAGCCAGGCTCCATGTGTCTACAGCCTGGGTTTTAACACACCTTGATTAGGCAGCTGGGATCCAACTAATTGTCCTGAGGTTCCCAGCTGAAGTTAACCTAGTCAGTGCTGCACTGCACACTAGACATAGGTCTTCCAGGCATATAACTGATGGCTTTTATTCACCCTGTCACATTCCTCCCCTGTTAGTGTGTGGCTGGGGCTACGCACGGCTGAAGCCCGACCATCCACCCCTTCTCTAGAAAAGAAGTCAGCATTTGCGTTCTCTTTTCCCGGCCTATGCTGAATCTCAAATGAGAAGGGTTGGAGGGCCATATACCACCTAGTCAATCTAGCATTGGAATCCTTCATGCTATTTAACCACTTCAGTGGAGCATGATCCGTCACCAAAGTAAAATGGACTCCTGCCAGGTAATGCCTCAAAGCCTCGAGTGCCCACTTTACTGCGAGGCACTCTTTCTCAATCATTGAGTAGTTTTTTTCCCTTGCGAACAATTTCCTACTCAGGAAAAGGATAAGATGTTCAACTCCCTCAAACTGTTGTGACAACACTGCCCCTAGCCCTATCTCTGATGCATCTGTTTGCACTATAAAAGGGCTGTTGAAGTCTGGGCATCTAAGGATGGGACCTTCTGATAGACACCTTTTTATGTCCTCAAAGGCTCTCTGACAATCCCTTGACCACACCACTTGTGTAGGGGCACACTTTTTTGTGAGGTCCATTAAAGGGGCTGCCACTTCCGAATAGTTGGGGATGAACCGCCGGTAGTACCCTGCTAAACCCAGCAGAGAGCGTACCTGCGTTTTTGTTTGGGGGGTCGGAACTTCTTTCAGGGCAGCTACCTCGTCGGCTAGTGGCCTTACTTTTCCACCTCCCACTGCATACCCTAAGTATTTGGTTTCCGCTTTACCCAAGGCACATTTCTTAGGGTTGGCTGTGAGCCCTGCCTCTCTTAGATTTGAGGACCGCTTTCAGCCTATTTAGATGGGCCCGCCAGTGTTTACTATAAATGACAATGTCATCTAGTTAGGCTGCGGCATAAGTCCTATGGGGCCTCAGTACCTCATCCATGAGTCTCTGAAATGTGGCTGGGGCTCCATGCAGTCCAAATGGCATTGTCACAAACTGGTATAAACCCATGGGAGTGGCAAAGGCTGTTTTGCATTTGGACTTTTCCTCTAAGGGTATTTGCCAGTATCCTTTTGTGAAGTCCAACGTGGATATATATTCCGCGTTACCAAGGGCGTCAATTAATTCGTCCACCCTTGGCATCAGAAACGCGTCAAACTTGGATACCGCATTGACCTTTCGGAGGTCCACACAAAATCTTATCTTCCCATCGGGTTTAGGGACCATAATTAGTGGACTACACCACTCACTGCATGATTTCTCAATCACTCCTAAGTGTAACATTTCTTGTACCTCCTTCTCTACCAGAGCCCTACGACTTTCAGGCAACCTATAAGGACGGGAACGTACTTTTACCCCAGGTGCTGTCTCGATTGCATGGGAAATTAAGTTAGTTTGTCCTGGAAAGTCAGAAAAAACATCCTGGAATTGTGTAATTATTGCTAACAAGTACCCTTTTTGTTCAGAGGACAACTGTTTACCCATTGGGATTTTATCGTCCCTCACGATGTTCTCCCGTGGAGGCTGAGGACCCAAATCTGTTTCCTCCTCCACCGGGTGGACTAATAGAGACCGCTGCATCTTCCAGGGTTTCAGCAAGTTCACATGGTAAATTTGTTTACCCTTCCTGGACCCTGGTTGAGCGATCTCGTAATCCACATCACCCGTACGGCGGAGTACTTCGAATGGGCCCTGCCATTTGGCCAGGAGTTTAGTCTCGCAACTGGGTAACAATAACATCACCTGGTCTCCTGGGTGAAACACTCTCATGCGAGTATTCTGATTGTAATGTCTCTCCTGACTGTCCTGGGCTGATCTAAGATTCTCCCTGGCAAAATGGCCGACCACATCTAGGCGCTTCCTAAGGTCTAGTACAAATTGCAGGGTATTCTTAGAAGGGGACCGCTGTTCCTCCCAGGACTTCTTTAGGAGGTCTAGGATACCCCGGGGTTGGCGGCCATAGAGCAATTCAAATGGAGAGAATCCCGTGGAGGCTTGGGGAACTTCCCGCACTGCAAACAGCAGAAAAGGGAGAAGTTCATCCTAGGCTCTCTTCTCTGAATCTACAAATTTCCTCATCATCCCTTTTAGAGTTCGGTTAAATCTTTCCACAAATCCGTCAGTCTGTGGATGGTAGACCGATGTCCGAACAGACTTGACCTCTAGTAACTTTAAGACATCCTGCATCAGTTTAGCAATGAAATTTGTACCTTGGTCTGTCAACATAACCTGGGGAAGTCCAACCCATGAGAATAGTTCCAACAACTTGTTCGCTACTTGCTTCGCCTTTGCTGTTCTGAGGGGGAACGCCTCAGGATATCTTGTCGCATAATCAACTATTACAAGGATAAACCTGTGTCCTTTTGCAGAAGGTTCTAGAGGTTCTACCAAGTCTACCCCAATCCTCTCAAAGGGAACTGACACCAAGGGTAGAGGAACCAAAGGGGCTGGTTTTTGTCCTTTTGGACTAGTTAGCTGGCACTCCGGACATGTTGCACATAGCTTAGCAATATCACTATGCATCCCTGGCCAATATAATCGGGATGAAATATGGTCCAATGTTTTATCCCTGCCCAGGTGACCACCCCAAGGGACAGTATGGGCTAGAGTGAACACAGATTTAACAAATGCCTTGGGAACCAATATCTGTCTGGTGACCTCCCTGAGTGTCTGCCTATTCACCCTATATAGGATATCCTTTGATAGCTCAAAATGGGGGAATACTATCACCCCCTGTGCATCTAAAATCTGTTCATCAATTTTCACCACCTTGTCATACTGTCTAGCATGGACTGGTCTTCCCTTTGCTTCTGGCGAAAGTCAGGGAGGTACAGGTCTGGTAAATCTCCAGGGCCCATATCCCCCTCCCTTTGGCCATCCCCAGCCATCACTTGTGACCTCTGACTACTTGAATGGTCACCTTGAGACCCAGATTTCTGCAACCAGTCCTGTTTGTCCAAGCGTCTTTGCATCAGGGTCTTTTGAACCCGGTGTCTACTGGGAAAAAGGTCTGCCGAGAAGGGGAACAGTTTGCCAGGGTTCTCCTGAGCCCTAGAAGGAGGCTCCTCGTGAAAGACTGGGGCCATTAGGTCTGAAAAGAAAGGCCAGTCCCGACCGAGCACAACGGGGGCAGGGAGCCAAGGAGTGACTCCTACTTTGTGGTAAGCCTCCTGACCTTTTACCTGTAGCCGGATTTTGGCAGTCGGATAGCGTTTTACATCGCCGTGTATACATTCTATGCTCCATGGGGAGTCAAAAAAACACACGTTGGGCGGTAACAGTTCCTGGAGGACCATAGTTTTCCCAGAGCCCGAATCTACAAGGGCCTGGACGTTTTTTTCCCCCAATCAGGGCTGGAAGTAGCCAGGGCTTGTAATTTTCCCCAGTCAAAGCCGAGGCGACGGTTCTGCTGAATGAACAATCCATCAGTGGACAGTCTACATACCGGTGGCCTTGTTCTCTGCAGGCGGAACATGGAGAGGGTTCCCTCACAGGAGGGGGCTGTGGATAGCGCTCCGTTGGGCCGATTACTGGAGACCAGGCATCTGGTGGGTCATCTGGGCGACGTCCTCGGAAGTTCCTCCCATTTTGTGACGAGCCCACATCCGGAAGGAGATGAGGGTCTCTGCGGGGACCAGCATTTGGACTCCATCCTTGCTGGAACGACTGCTCCTTCCTTTGGACTTGGCGGTTCCGTGACGGGCCGTAGGTTCCCCATTGATCCGACCTCCCTCTTTGGGTGTCTGCAAGTGCCGGTGGAGTCGGGTCCAGGACACTCGCCTGCTGCTCAGCCCCAAGGAAGTTCTCCGCGAGTCGGACCACCAAAGCTAGGGTTTCAGCAGCGTGGCGTTTTACCCACGAGCGTGCGGAAGGGGGTATTATTTGTAGAAATTTTTCCAAAACCACCTGGTCAAGAATTGCCTCCTTAGTGCACTCCTCGGATTGTATCCAGCGCGTTCACAAGTCCAATAATCGCTGAGCGAGGACCCGGGGTCTCATTTTAGCGGTGTACTTCATGTTCCGGAACTGCTGCCGGTAGGTCTCTGGGGTCAGACCTAAGCGATCCAGTATGGCGGCTTTTACTTGTCGGAAGTCCATTGCGTGATCTGTAGGGAGGCCCTGATATGAGGCTTGGGCTTCTCCTATGAGGAGCGGGGCCAAAGCAGTTGCCCAGCGATCTACAGCCCAGCCTTGAGCTTCGGCGACTCTTTCAAATGTCAGTAAAAAAGCCTCTGGATCCTCGTTCGGAGCCATTTTCCTCAGGAGTATCGGAGGTCTGCTTGCCAGTTCTGCACTGGCAGACCCTTGGAATTGGTCAGCAGCTTGGAAATCCGCTCATCCTGTGCTGCTTGTAGTCTTTCATCTCTCTCCGCTTGCAGCCTGGCCTGCTCCTGCATTAACTGTCCATGCTGTCTGGTCTGCTCGCACAGAAACTCTTTCAACATTTCTTCCATTCTTGTGTGTGTGTGTGTGTGTGTGTGTGGCCCTTTATCTGCAGGAGCCTTTTGAAAAAAATCCTTCCCAATTCTTGACACCATATGTTGCAGGGTACATGCAACTACACAAGTGGGTTTCTTGACAAGGCTTATTTATTTAGCCTTAAAAGTGTTACGCCGGTGCTGCCCGCAGACCAGACCCGTCCCCTGAGCTGAAGAGGGAAGTGGTAATACACGCACCCGCAGCAAAGGGAGCGTGTCCGGAGTGTGGTATGAAGCGTTGCCAGGCCAGGTGTAGTAAGGTAGACAATACTTGCCAGTACCGGTTGTAGAGATAGAGTGAAGGATGCCTTGCGAAAGTCACAGAGTGGAGATAGGTCGTAGTCCAAGCCATGTTCAAGGGGTTACCAGAGTGAGCGTTATCCAAGGAGTGCCGAGATCGAGAGCCAGAGGGGGTAGTCGTACGAGCTGCGTCAGAACCTGTGAAAACACTGAGAGAATCCAGAAGTACTTCCATACAGAGACTATATCGAGCAAAGACTGAGAGCAGAGAGGAGCTAGATTAAGCAGGAAGGTCCAATTAGGAACGGAGGCGGGACAGGAAGAACTACAGGGAGACACTGCAGATTGGTGCAGGCATAACAGGCCAGGTGAGTCTTGTTTGTAACCTGAGTATGCCCTTGCAGTGTGCAGGGGCGGAGCCTGAGGTCCGGGGGACGGGAATAAGAGTGTGCAGACTGAGCGTACTCCGTAACTCGTGTATGCGCATGAACTGAGCCAGTGGATGGTGCAGGAGTGCGTGCAGGAGGGCGTGGGCACGCCCGGCGCTGAGCAGAGGAATAACCGAGGGGAGTGATCCCGCGACGGCGGCAGGGGCGGGGAGCCGTGGAGGCCGGTAAGGCAGGATTGTTTTGTGTGTCCAGGGGCACCCTGCGGGGAGGGAGTGCTCTGTGTGGGGAGCGTGGAGAACGACGATTCCTGACAGTACCCCCCTCTTCAGGAATGGCCTCAGGATGGTCCAAGAACGGTTTCTCTGGAAACTTTTTCCTGAAGGACTTAAGAAGGGCCGGGGCATGAATGTCCTTTGAAGGTACCCAGGATCTCGCTTCAGGGCCAAAGCCCTTCCACTGCACCAAGAACTGGAGCTGACCCCTGGATAGGCGAGAATCCAAAAGAGAGTGAACCTCATATTCCTCGTTATTTTGTACAGTAATGGGATCCGGTTTACGAGTGTGATCCAGAAAGAAGTGACTGGAGATAAATGGTTTTAAGAGGGACACATGGAAGACATTGGGAATCTTCATACTGTGTGGTAGTTGGAGCCGGAATGCCACGGGATTGATTTGTTCACAAATAGGGAAGGGACCCAGCAACTTAGGTGCCAGTTTAGGAGATGGTACCTTGAGATGGATATTCTTAGAGGAGAGCCATACCAAATCCCCTGGTTTGTAACTGGGCGCCGAACGACGCCGACGATCGGCCTGTAGTTTCGATCTGCGGGAGGAGTTGAGAAGGGTAGACTGAATCCTGGACCATGCGGTTTGGAGGGAAGAAATGCGTTCATCTATGGCTGGTACTCCAGAAGGAATGTTGGGGATGGGAAGACAGGGAGGGTGGAACCCATAATTTATAAAGAAAGGCGACTCCCGGGTGGACTCGTTTTTGGCAGAATTGACGGCATACTCTGCCCAAGAGAGGAGTTGAGCCCAATCATCCTGGAAATCGGATATGAAACATCTCAGGTACTTCTCCAGGGATTGATTGATTCTCTCCGTTTGTCCATTGGACTGAGGATGATAGGCGGTAGAGAAAGAAGAAGAGATGCCCAATCTCTTCGTGAAAGCTCTCCAAAATTTGGATACTAACTGAGAACCTCTGTCAGAAACAATGGACGAAGGAATCCCATGAATCCGGAAAATCTGCTCCGTAAAGATATCAGCAAGGGCGGGGGAGGTGGGTAATCCTTTAAGTGGAATGAAATGGGACATCTTCGAGAACCTGTCCACGACCACCACGATAGTGTTCATTCCTCTGGACCTGGGCAACTCCACGATGAAGTCCATCGAAATGTGGGTCCAGGGGCGGTCGGGAACTGGAAGGGGTAACAGAAAACCCTGAGGCTTTTGACGGGGACTCTTGCTTTGAGCGCACGTGGGGCAGGCGCGGGTAAACTCCAGAATATCTTGAGACATCCTTGGCCACCAGAAATTCCGACGAATGAGTCTTCTTAAAACCTGGATGACCTGCAGATTTAGAGGAGTGACCCCACGACAGGACCTCTGGAACAAATTTGGAAGGTACAAAGAGTTTGTTGTCGGGAACGACCAAGTCCTTGGGAATGCGTCTCTGGGAGTGCAAAATCTTGTCAAGATTCTTGAAAGAATACGTGGCGAGAATCCTCTCATGTGGAAGGATAGTCTCCAAAGATTCCTCTGGCCTCTCTTTAGAAGAATGTATTCGGGAGAGTGCGTCTGTCTTTACATTCTTGGTCCCGGGGATATAGGAAAGGTGAAAATCGAATCGAGAAAAAAAAAGAGCCCAACTAGCCTGTCGTGGACCAAGGCGTCGAGCGTTCTCTATGTAAAGAAGGTTCTGTGGTCCGTGAGAATAGTAAACGGCTCTTTCGACCCCTCCAGTAGGTGTCTCCACTCTTGAAGAGCCATCTTCACGGCCAGAAGTTCCCTGTTACCCACGTCATAGTTCCTCTCGGCAGACAAGAATTTCTTGGAAAAATATGCACAGGGATGTAACTTATCTTGGGGCGTGGGTCTCTGAGAGAGGACGGCACCAGCGCCGCAATCAGAAGCGTCGACCTCCAGGACGAAGGGAAGTTCAATGTTAGGATGACGGAGAATAGGTGCGGATATAAAGGCTTCCTTGAGTGTCTCGAAGGCGGAGATGGCCTCGGATGACCAAGCAGAAGGATCAGCTCATTTTTTGGTGAGCACAGTAAGGGGTGCCACAATGGTGGAAAAACTCCGTATAAACTTACGATAATAATTAGCGAACCCTAAAAAACGTTGTATGGCCTTCAGAGAGTTGGGTCTTGGCCATTCAGTGACTGCTTGAAGTTTACCGGAGTCCATCATAAACCCCTCATCGGAAATGATGTACCCCAGGAACGGAGTTGAGGTCTGATGAAAGGTGCACTTCTCCAGTTTGGCGTACAAATGGTGTTCACGGAGACGGGAAAGGACGTAGGAGGTGTGGTGTATATGGTCCTGGAGATCTTTGGAAAAAATCAGGATATCATCCAAGTATACAATAACAAAAATATTGAGTACCTTACGAAAGACGTCGTTGATGAAATCCTGGAAGACAGCGGGAGCATTACATAAGCCGAAAGGCATTACCAGATATTCGTAGTGTCCACTACGCGACGGAAGGCCGTCTTCCATTCATCCCCCTTCCTGATGCGCACCAGGTTATAGGCACCACATAGATCCAACTTGGAAAAAATCTTGGCCCCCTATAATTTATCGAACAGTTCGGTAATAAGGGGAAGGGGGTAACGATTTTTAATAGTTATGTGGTTTAAACCCCTGTAGTCGATGCAAGGCCTCAACGACCCATTCTTTTTCTTGAAGAAGAAAAACCCAGCCCCTGCTGGGGAATTGGAGTGACGAATAAAGCCTTTCTTGAGATTCTCCTGGATATATTCATTCATAGCGTGAGATTCTGGTAACGACAAGGGGTAGGTATTGGACTTGGGTAGGGAGTAACCTGGAACAAGATCGATCGGACAATCGTATGTCCTGTGTGGCGGCAAGAGGTCTGACTGTACCTTATTGAAAACGTCCCGGAATTGATGGTAAACGGAAGGTAGAATAACTTCGGGAACAGAGGTATTGGCCAGCAGTTGATGAGTCTCGCCTGACCTCGGCATCCAGGAAATGGGAGCAGAGGAAGTCCAGTCAATGAGAGGATTTTAAGCTGTAGCCAAGGAAGACCAAGGGTGATGGGTATCCCAGGAGCGTGAATGGCATCAAGAACTAAGATCTCCTTATGCAGATGTGAGGACAGAAGCAAGGGAGCCGTCTCTAAGGAGATGTGGGCCGGGGTGAGAGGGCGTCCATCGATACCGACGAGTGCGATGTGAACCTTCTTTCTCACGAGCGGTATGTGATTTAACCTGGCAATTTCAAGATCCACGAAGTTTCCTCCAGCTCCTGAGTCAATGAAAGTGGCGGTAGAAGTCTTGAACTTATCGTCTGAAAGGGAGACAGGAAATGTAAGTTTTTTAAGGAGTTCACCTTTAGAAAGGGGGCGTGGAGACATTACACCCAGAGAGAGCCCCTCTGTACTCACTGGGTGTTCCCGTTTCCCGGACGCAGTGGACACTCCCGAACCAGATGTTCCATGGATCCACAGTAGAAACACAATCCCCCGGCGTGGCGGAACTGCCGTATCGGTGTGCGGATGCGTTGTACCCCCAATTGTATTGGCTCCGGCAACTCCAGTGCAGGACGAGTGGTAGCACTTGGGGGAGCAGGAGTGTTGCTGGGAGTACTGGAGAACGGAACTTGAAAGTTATGGAAGCGAGTGCGCTGATGCTCAGAGTGGCATACCTGGATACGTTGATCCACTCGGACAGCCAAATCAATGAGGACCTCCAATTGATCCGGCCTGGATTGGCGAGAGAGTTCATCCTTGATGGGATCTGCCAGGCCTTGCCAGAACACGGAGACGAGAGCCTCTTGTCCCCAGTTAGTCTCGGCTGCTAGAGTCCGGAACTCCACAGCATACTGCGTCACCATTCGCCGTCCCTGAGGGATCTGGAGGAGAGAAACAGATGCCATCTCCCGACTAGCGGAAGAATCGAATACTTGTTGAAACTCGGCTTTAAATGCCGGGTAATCTTGGGTAAGGTCAGAACGTCGCTCCCAAACCGGGGAAGCCCAAGCCAGGGCACTGCCAGTGAGGAGGTTATAAATGTAGGCTACCTTCTTGCGATCAGTATTGTAGAGATGGGGGGCCATTTCAAACTGCACCTCACACTGGTTTAGGAAACCCCTACAATCTTGCGGTTCACCTGCATAAGGCTTGGGGGAAGGAATCCTTACATCTGAGCTGCTAACTGCGCTTGCGGAGTGGGGGCTTACATCTAGCGGGATCGCGGTCGGTACCCTGTCTGAGAGTTCTGCGACCTGGCGTGTAAGTGCCACAATTTGATCCGCCATGGCCTGGTTTTGCTGAAGCAGATTGGAGAGAAACTGTTGAAGTTCGGTCTGGTCTGCGTCTTGTGGGCTCGACATAATGTTACGCCGGTGATGCCCGCAGACCAGACCCGTCCCCTGAGCTGAAGGGGGAAGTGGTAATACACGCACCCGAAGCAAAGGGAGCGTGTCCAGAGTGTGGTATGAAGTGTTGCCAGGCCAGGTGTAGTAAGGTAGACAATACTTGCCGGTACCGGTTGTAGAGATAGAGTGATGAATGCCTTGCCGAGGTCAGGGAGTGGAGAGTGGAGATAGGTCGTATTCCAAGCCGTGTTCAAGGGGTTACCAGAGTGAGCGTTGTCCAAGGAGTGCGAGATCGAGAGCCAGAGGGGGTAGTCGTACGAGATGCGTCAAAACCTGTGAAAACACTGAGAGAATCCAGAAGTACTTCCATACAGAGACTATGTCAAGCAAAGACTGAGAGCAGAGAGGAGCTAGTTAAAGCAGGAAGGTCCAATTAGGAACAGAGGCGGGACAGGAAGAGCTACAGGGAGACATTGCAGATTGCAGATTGCAGGCATAACAGGCCAGGTGAATCTTGTTAGTAACCTGAGTATGCCCGTGCAGTGTGCGGGGGCGGAGCCTGAGGTCCGGGGGATGGGAATAAGAGTGTGCAGACTGTGCGTGCTCCGTAACTCGTGTACGCGCATGAACCGAGCCAGTGGATGGTGCAGGTGTGCGTGCAGGAGGGCGTGGGCGCGCCCGGCGCTGAGCAGAGGAATCGCCGAGGGGAGTGATCCCGCGACAGCGGCAGGGGCGGGGAGCCGTGGAGGCTGTTAAGGCAGGATTGTTTTGTGTGTCCAGGGGCACCCTGCGGGGAGGGAGTGCTCTGTGTGGGGAGCGTGGAGAACGCCGATTCCTGACAAAAAGATTTACAGCACACAAAACAAAAGTAGCTTTCATCAGCAACAAACGAAAATGGCTTTTTCTTCAGCAAACCAAACAAAACAGTTTCTCTTTAGCAGACAGTTTATATATAAGGTAGCTACCCTTTTTCTATGCAGGGGACAGACAGTTCACAATTCAACTACTTTGCTACTCAGACCTTGTTTCAGTAATCTCTTTAGCAGCTTACTCCTCTCTCCTCAACAGCCAGGCTCCATGTGTCTACAGTCTGGGTTTTAACACACTTTGATTAGGCAGCTGGGATCCAACTAATTGTCCTGAGGTTCCCAGCTGAAGTTAACCTTGTCAGTGCTGCACTGCAGACTAGACATAGGTCTTCCAGGCATATAACTGGTGGCTTTTATTCACCCTGTCACACCCTGTATAACAGGGAAAAGAAAAAGACCCAGAAATTGGAACGAGAGCTGGAGGAGCTGAAAAGATGCTTTACAGGTATTCCAAAAAAATCAGTTCACCCAGTAGAAATAGGCATGGAAAATGCAAACAATGATGAAATCCGCCGAGCTACAAAATATGATGAAGGAGGCGCTGATGCAGGTGCAGAGAAGGTACCAGGAAGAGTTGGAGGTTCTAAGACGGGGACTGCATGATCAAGCTGAAGCTGTTAAAAAGAAAATGGAACCAGCTCGGAAGGCATTGGAGGCCAAAGAAATGAGATAAAAACAATTAAAAGAGACACTGGGGTCACAGAGGGAGACCATGAAAAAGATGGCAGGAGAATTGCAGGAGGCACGTAAGAAACAGAGGACTCTTGCTGATGAAATAAACCTGCTACAAAGAGGAAAAGATATTCTGACATTTCAGAAATGCTGCAGGATGTTTATCCTAGGAAGGATGGCGGGAGAAAGCCATGAGAGTAAACGCTCTGTGACTGGCGCCATACAGTCCTATGTCATCCTAAGCAAGAGGGGCAGTCCGATAAGCATATCTGCATTGCCATTGCAGTACCCCCAAATTGTTTTACACTAAAACACGGAATATAAGGGCCAAATTACGGTGGAGTGAAGCCATAAAACTCCAGCCGTACAACCGTGTCAACGGGGACCGAAGTAGCATCCTTGCCGGAAAAGCAACCAATATAAAGATGTGGTCTCAAGTATAAGGATGGAAAGGTCTCCACGTTCGCATGTGGGGAAAAGCATCACTGGAGGTCCAGTGGTACTCCAATCGGAGTAAGTTAATGAGTCAAGAAAGCGAGAACCAAATGTTCAAGTCTGGCGTCTGTGAAAGAGAGGTACAATGGTGTACATTTGTAGTTAATGATAACTCCGCAAGTGATGAAGACAAGTCTAGCGACTGTGAAAATGTGCCATGCAGTGCACTTGGAGTTGAGGATAACTTCGCAGGAGATAAAGACAAGTCTGTCGACTGTGAAAAAGAAGTACCATGGAGTGTACTTGGAGTTGCGAACTCCATAAGAGTTGAAAACAAGTCTGTCAACTGGGAAAGTGAGATACCATGAGGTCCACTTGGAGCTAATAATGACTTCACAAGAGTTGAAAACAAGTCTGTCGACTGTAGAAAAGATGGTACCATGGGGTACACTTGGAGTTAATGAGAACTCCACCAATGTTAAAGTACTGGAGATAAATGATGCTGAGCCAGATATAGATTGTCGTGCGAGTGACACGGACAAGAAGAACATGCGACGCGTGGAGGTACTGAAGGCAAAGCAAGGGAAAGAAGAGGTAGCGAATTCAATCTTCAGGCCTAGTAATTGCCCCCCCCCAAAAAAATGCCTGAATTGGAAGTCAAGAAAAAAAAAGGGGGAGTAGACATAGGATATTTCCGACAAAGATGCTGCTGCACGGGAATGGTGCATGGACAATGTTACGCTGGGGAGGGAGATATGTGACAGAGTCACTAACACAATATGCTGGAGTAAGGAGCATATGTGTGCTTCCAGCATACAAGCTGTTAAACTCCTCCTGCAGAGACATGCACATGCAGATAATTAAGCAGGAAGGACTCCTGAGAGACTGAGGGTTTAAAAGGCAGAAAGTAGCCAGCACAAACTGAGTTAGCTTTTCCCCAGAAGGGTAGAGAGGCTTCTCCCCAGCTGGGACTCCAACCAGGATAAAAGATTGCTGTACACAGCCTGCTCCCTGGAACCAGCATTCCTAAAGGATTGAAGGAGCGTCACAAAGACCCTGTGATGGGAATCCCCTACAAACAGATAAGCCATAAATAACACTCTGCAATATTAAAAGTCTGCTGTGATTTTAGATAAGAGACCTGCTATTGTACTTTGTTTGTGGAGCACTTGTTTTGGGGGCAGATAACTAGATTAGCTGGCTGCCCGGTAGATAGGGCTGAAGAAGTGGAGTTAGTTACCCTAACAGAAATAGTGTAACGCCTGTATGCCCGCAGACCTGGCCAGGCCCCGGTACTGAGGTGGGTAAGGTTATAACACGCACCCACAGCAGTGAGGGCATGCCCAGAGTGTGGTAGTGCGTTGCCGGGCCTGTTGAGAAAAGGTTAGCAGATACTTGCAATGTCCTGGGTATGAGAGTTTGGATAGTAATGTCCGTGTGCCAGAGTTCAGGGGTAATAGAGAGCAGTGTAATCAAGTCTATAAGCCAGTGTTCGAGGATAGGAGAAGGAATCCGAATGCAGAGTCCAAGAGCAGGAGAAAGCAGGGTAATCCAATTAAAAGTAGAGTTCAAGCCAGGGAGAACCAAAGGTAAACAGGGACAGGAACCAGCACTGAAAGAGACAGGAGAGCCAAGCATAGAGACTGCACACACATGGGTCACAAGAAGCTATGCAGAGCAATGAGCTAGAGGACAGACAGGGATTATAAACGAGGGAGCACCAATGGGAGAGAGAGGAGGAGCAGAGGGTAGAGTGAGGGGTTGCAGAGATAGGTCAGAAGGAGAAAGGGAGGAGACAGGTAGATCAGACAGGGAAATGGCTTGCACACTATGAGGGGCGGAACCAGGGCTCAGGGAAGACCTACAAGTGGAGCGTGTGCGTGCGCCTACTGTAAGGGCTGCATGCACGTGCACAGTGTGTGCCAGGGAGCGTGAGGAGCGTCGCGCCATGGGGGCGCTCGCCAAGGACGGCGACGGGGCAGGAGGAGCAGCTGAAGGAGGTAACGTGGCAGGAGAGGGAATCAAGGGGCGCCACGAGCGATGAGTGCCGCGGGAGGAATCGGGAGTTTGGGGATAAGCGCGCACCTTGCGGTGAACGCGCGTGACAGCTGGGCATGCATCCGGACAGGGCGCAGAGGAACCAGTGCGGGAGGAGGAAGGGAGAGATGAACGAGGAGGTGGAGGAGGAAGGTCAGAGGTAGGGAGAACAGGGGTGACTGGAACACATTGAGAAGCAAGAATCCCCATAACCATCACAAATAGGAATTTATTTCACGTTTTATTTTGCCTTAAAGCGACAGTACCCTGAAGACTATTTGACTGGTGGGTAATAAAACCACTATAGTTAAAGTTTCATACCGTGTCTAGCGCCTTACTAACCCTGTCGCGAGGTCGTCCTGCCACAATATATTATATATATCTGTATATATATATCTGCAAGAAAAAAGACAACAGCGCACAACCCTAATGCATTACCAAAAATGGGAGCTTAATATAAGTTAAAAAATGGTAATGCGCACTTACAAGAAAACAAGAGGTGAAAATCACATAAGGGTTTCTTTGCTTTTAAGAGGTACAAAACCACTGCTGAGGCTTGAAATCATCTGGCACTCTGCTTGTAGGGAGAGTCAGCGTTTGTTGGTGTCAAATGACACTGGCTCCAACTTCCACACAGCACCAATGTGCTCAGCTTTCCTCCAGCCTCTGTGTTAAATCAATAGCTCTCTAACAGCTAATAACAGCAGCACAAGCAAAGAGTCCCTCCGTACACAACACAGCACCTCGTGGCAGCGTGGTCACGTGGTCGCGTGGTCACGTGTGCGTGATGACGTCACCGACGGCGTTTCGTCAGCTTCAGCTGACTTTCTCAAGGGATCGTTACTAATCATACACATGCATCTTAAATAGAACAGACCTGAAATATCATTGGCTGACAGGCTAAACAACAAAGGAAAGATTTAAATGGGACAACTGATATAACACCAGTGAAAGGGACAACTATCTCTAATCTATGAATGACATTAAAAATATATAAATATATATTTTTTTAAAGCATGAGGGATATACAAGATGCACATCATTACTGGTAAAATAATAAAAAAAAATATATTCTTTAAAAAGATGTTTATAAAATTACAAAAGTAAACTAAAAAAGTAAATATTTAGAACTAGTAAATTGACTAGAATTAAAAATAACTTGCTGAGAGTGAATGATACCTTATCCATATATAATCATATATTACAACTAATTTGGAAAGTGAATACACTGACCTGTAATTAATTGAACACAAAAAGAAAGACCTCTATATATCTATACAATAGTGCTAATATCTAACTGCTCATTTAGACCAAAGGGCACTAAATTATTCAAACGAAAGCTTTCTCTCCTAGAAAGGAGCTTAAAGCGTTCACCTGACAGCACAGATGGAGGAATAACCTCTAACCCCATAATTTTAAGACTATCAGGTTTTTTGTCATGAACCAAGGAGAAATGCCTAGAGACAAAATTTCTCCTATGCGCCATAAATCTCGTACTGAGTGGTCTCGTGGTGCGGCCCACGTAATGTAGGCCGCAACCACAAGTCAACAGGTATACTACATAAGAAGTGAGACAATTTACAAACCCTTTGACTTTAATCTGGGGATTCCCTGTAGTAGGTAGAGAAAATACGTTTTTGCAATCCATGTGCTTACACATGGTGCATCTACCTCTCCCACACTTAAAATTGCCGTCTGGCCTAAGGTTAAACTTAAATGGACATCTAAGTTTAGTAGGAGCAATGATGTTCTTAATACTATTGGCCTTCCTATACACTATGGTCTCTCCTCTAGACTTTCCATTAAAATAAGGTCACCTAGGAGTACAGCCCAATGTTTACGAATCATGGCCTCTAAAGACCGAGAAGAGCTGCTACGCTGTGTAGAGAACACAATATGGCCTTGGATATAATCTCTCTTCTCCTTCACCCTGCCTATCCTCCTGTCTTTAGAAACTAAAAGGAGATCATTCCTCTCAGAGACAGCCGCCTTCTGACACGCGTCCCTCACTACAATAGGATCATATCCCTTTTTTTAATTTCTGTATATGTATAATTTCTGTATATATATAATGTGGGTCCGGCGCAGGGAAACTTGCTGAGAATATTGATTTTGGCTATTCTGAACGGGTGAGGAAAACCAGCCAATCACTAATTTTATTACTCAGCTCCTGTCCTCCGGTAACCGCCTCTGCGGCTGCTCGTCCAGGCGGGTGGTCCCGATCTGGCAGGGGGGTTCAGACAGCCTGTAGTCACGCGCGGGTCTCTGCAATCAATATTCAGCCCTAAAAAACGATCCATCCAGCTCGATCTTGGGTTCAAAATGAACTTTGATTCTGGTGCTATTTCATTTAACAATCTTGTTTTGTTTTGACTGAATTTGGGCTAGGATTACTCTGAATCAGATATCCGTATTAGGGAGCTTCAGTTAACACGACTATCCCTGTCAGGCTCCAGGCCGCTCCCCCCCGTAAACACTGTTTTAATAAAAACGTTAGGGACTAATATTTGTTGAATTATCTCCCCTGTTTGTGTAACCTTATTCACACAATATAGGATGTCATTCAGTAGTTCGAAATGTGGAAACATCCTTGTTCATTAACTATCTTATCATTGACCCGTATCACCTTCTCATATTGTCTAGCCAGAGTTGGGTCTTCCCTCTGCCTCTGACGGAAGTCAGGAAGAGCCAGGTCTGGCAAAATTCCCATATTTTTCTCTTCCCCATCCTGGTAATGTCCCGCCATGACATGCATTCTGTTGGGCTGACTAAGGTTACCTAGAGTCCCAGCCTTTCTTAACCAGTCCTCTTTTTCCATACGTCTCTGTTTATGCATCTTTAATCCGCAGTGTCTATGGGGAAAGATCTCTGGGGAAAAGGGAAACAAGTTTCCGGGCTTCTATGGTACCAGAGAAGTCGGCTCCGCATGAGTAGGGGCCAACAATGTTCCAAAATAGGGCCAGTCTCGGCTAAGTAGAACAGGGGCAGGTAGCCAGGGAGCAACTCCTACTAGTAGTCTAGCCTCTCGATCATTGATGCGGAGGAGGATATTCTCCATCAGGTATTTCTTTGTATCCCCATGAATACAGTCGATATTCCATGGAGAGTCATAGGATAGTTGGCTGTTTGGAATTAGGCCCTCTAAGATCAGGATTTTTCCAGATCTCGAGTCCACCAGAGTGTTTACTGTTTTCCCCTTAACCGATGCTGGGACCAACCACGGATTGTGGTCCCCTTGGAGAGAAGCTGTGGCAGTGGTTCTGCCATAGGATCAGTCCATCACATCCTCTCCTGAGTCAGAAAACTTGGTCATTAGCCGTACCCCTCGATGGGGATCGGCGTTCGGACCTCTCCACTGTGAGAAGAGAACCTCCCTTCTGTTTGGTGGTGGAATCCTCTTCACTGGATGGGTGATGGGAGTCTAGGGTTTTGGGGAATGCTGTCTTTGGCGTCCTCCCTTTGGTGATCCAATGGCCTCAGATCTGGTATGGCGTCTCTGCGAGAGTTTGTACCAGGACCTCTCTGAAATGGAAAAGGGTCTTCCGATTGGGTTGACTGGACATCCCGAGCTGGTGGGTGGTAGACTCCTCGATTGTCTGCTGTCCTTCCTCTGGTATCACCGGAAGCAGCTGGTGTTTGCGCGGGTCGATCCCAGTTACCCACTTGGCTGTCGTCCACATGAAGTTTTCCACTAAGCGGACAGCTGAAACTAGGGAAGTTACAGTATGCCTTTTTACCCAGAAGCATGAGGAGGGGACCAGTATCTGTATGAACTGCTTGAGCTCAAACTTTTCAAGGATCTCTGCCTTGGTAGGCTTCTCTGGTTGTATCCACCTGGTACATAAGTCTACTAAGTGGTGGGCTAAGACCCGGGGTCTGTCTCTGTTTGTGTATTTGACCGTCTCTAGGGTGAGGCCTAGGTGATCCAGAATAGCAGCCTTTTGTCACTGAAAGTCCATGGCCTTGTCTGCCGGAAGAGCCTGGTAGGCTGCCTGAGCTTCTCCTATGAGGAGTGGAGTCAGAGTCGTTACCCAGCAAATAACTGTCCAGCTGTGGGACATGGCTACCCTTTCAAAAGGGATGAGGAATGCCTCTGGGGCTTCTGTTGGCTTAATTTTAGGCCGCATCACCAGTGGGTTTTTGGAATCTCTGGTCTGACTGAGGCTTGTGAAACCCAGTGATTTAGAGTGGCGCTTTAACACAGTGCAGGTGGTCTAAAAAAATTATAAATACAAGTGGTGAAACTGAAAAAACTCTCAACCTTCCAGGGAATATACACTGATTCCCTCACAAAACGTATGGATCCAGGGGGAGGGAAGGGAGCAGGATCGTCAGGAACACCCAGAAAGAAACATATAAATACAGATCATGGTGTGGTATGAAAATACATATGAGTCAGAAATCCGGAAAATACTTGGCTCTTATGAATAACCTACTTACAAGATGTAAGATTTAAACCAGCGTTTGTACAGGTAAAGATGAATATACTGGCTCTTCTATTTGGGATCGCAGACTGCAGCAGACTGGTAGTTTAAATGGTAAGCCTGCTGGGACCTTTACTTTCACAGTACAGCAATCGCATTCGTTCAGAGAAGAGAGGAAAACATAGGGTTTCACCAGGTAACACCAATTTTATCGTAGTAGCATAAAAGATATGTACTCACAATATATAATGTGAACACAGTCACATAAAGGTATCTTTTAGGGCAGCGGCGGCTTGGCAGATGGAAAAAACGAAAAGGTCCTCCACTCCACTCAAACTTCCCTCCGCGAGGGTGCCCCCTCGTCCGGTGCCGATGGATGGCGTCTGTCGTCACTTCCTGGCCTGGTGGTGACGACTTCCGGTACGGGCGGGAAGATCGGAGGGTTGGAGGGCTCGCCTAACCGTAGCTGCACCTCTGGGGTAGGAGCAGGTTGACAGACTGCTTCCTTCCTTGATTCGGCTCAACGCGTTTCACTGCATCCGCAGCTTCCTCAGGAGCAATGATTGTGTCCCATAATGGGTTTTACTTAAATAGCATCTTCAATTAGGACACTAATTGAAAAAACACTTGATTACATTACGCACAGATTCTCCCACATGGGTACACAATACTGTGGTCCAAAAATTACGGCGCATATAAATACACATATTAATTTTATTCACTCTCATATGAGAGGTTCTAAAAGGTAAAAAATAAATTAAAACATATTATAAAAACTAAAAATCATCATTAAAACTCGGATAGTTGATAATTATTAGAGAAGGTCCATACATAGAGGGGGAGAGAGAGGCTTGACCTGGAGCCAGCATTTGCATGAGCTTTTCTGTTTGCTGAGCCCGCATCTCATCTCGCCGGGCTTGCTGGTGCATGAACTGAGAAAAACTTTCCTCCGTTTTGTTTTTTTTTAATTTGTGTGGCCTTTTGGATACAGGGGCTTTCCGATCCCACATCTAACACCACCTATGGCAGGACAGCCTGTAGGCGAGGTCAGACAATAATCCACACGTGCAGTTTCAGAGTAAATTAATGTCGAGTGGTTTTATTTCTCCACAACACAAATAAACATTTGGGCACACTGTCCCTTTAAGGCAAGACAAAACTCATAAAAAGAATGACTACTCCCCATGGGGAGATCTTGCTAAACATTCCAGGCTCTATCTATCGGGCTCATCAGGAAGCGCAATGTCATGTAAAAAACAGAAGAAAATTCCCTGATGGTGCAGTATTGTGATTGATATGTGATAAATATCAAGGTGCAGTGTGCTGGATACTCACAAGTGTAGAGTGAGCAATGTTCCCATAAAGGTTTCTTTATGTGTGTCAGCCCGTTGGACCGTCAGACAGGTAAGTGGAATGGTAAGTGCTGGAGACCTTAAGTGAATAATAAAACGGACATAGTGCAGACTGTACAAAATATCTTTAAAAGTAAGTATATGTGCAATACACTCACATGGTTTTAAAAGGTAACAAGCGTTTAGATCACACAGGTTGGATCTCAGCAATGAATGAGCTGTTCTCTGTCCCCCCTCTGCCTCGGCAGGCGTGCGTGTCACCGGTGCGTCTCACCCTAACCGGAAACCGGAAGTGACGTCATCTGCTCTGGGGGACGCCGATCCTGTGGGAGTTTTTCTCATCAGCCTCACTCTACGCGTTTCTCCATATTGCGGTTTCTTCAGGAGTGTATGGCTGACATGCTCTAGGAGGATTTTATACGCTATGCTCAGATCCCATTGGTGGGCAATTAAGTATGGTAATCCAAATCACTAATTAGGGCAGGGATTACAGGTGTAAACAGGCAATATTTGTACAACTCATATCAATTATATATGAGTATAAACAGACATAAAAGTTATAAGACTCATATCATACATATATGAGTCTTCCAAAAGAATTTTAATAAAATGAACTTAAAATTAACGATATACACATATTAGTTAAAATGGTTAAAATAATTAAAATAAATTAAATTAACCGCTACAACATGATTAACCCCTAAATAAACTGAGCTAGTCATATAATAGCAGACATGGTGATGTAGTTTATCTAGTG
Source organism: Ascaphus truei (assembly GCF_040206685.1). NCBI lineage: Eukaryota > Metazoa > Chordata > Amphibia > Anura > Ascaphidae > Ascaphus > Ascaphus truei. Next base: position 241,524,682 of record NC_134484.1, on the reverse strand, counting down.
GAGAAAAGACAGGCATGTTAGAATCATTCACAGAAAAGGTTTTATGTCGAACTCAAGATTTAAACCTTGGGGGGAAATGGTTTTTAGCTCGAATATCCAGAATGATTCCCTCTTGATTAAATTTAAGTCTCTATTGCCCCCCCTCCAATGGGGCAAAACTTGCTCTATGGCTTTGAATGAGAAGCTGGCAGGATTGGAGCTATGTGTCAATAAAAAATGGTTCGAAACACTGTGGGTTGTGAGTTTGCGTTTTATATTACCCAGATGTTCTAATATGCGCGTTCTAAGCGGGCGTATGGTCTTCCCAATGTATTGTAAGCCACACTCACATTCCGCAAGGTAAATGACATGACTGGATCTACAGTTCAAATGCTGTTTAATTTTATAAGATTTCTGTGTTACATTAGATTTGAAACTGTATACTTCTTTAGAGCTATGCTGGCAAGCAGTGCACATTTTACATTCATAAAATCCTTTGGGGGGATCTAGCCAAGTGTGCTTTTTGGCAATTGTATTTCTCAGTGCACTCGGGGACAGGAAGTTTTTAATATTAGGTGCTCTCCTATAAACCATTTTTACTCTGTCCGCCAAATGTTCCCCCAAAATTGGGTCATTTCTGAGTACCGGCCAGTGGTTATTAAGGATTCTATTAATCTTACTGGCATCCTTATTGAATTGTGTGATAAAAGGCACTTGTATAGTGTCCATCTCTACAGTTAATTTTGGGGCAGGTGTGAGCATGGATTCTCTTGGGGTACTCTTAGTTCTAGCTAATGCTCTATCTATTACATCCCTCTTGTAGTTTCTCTCTCTAAACCTTTTAGTTAAAACTGTGGATTGCTCCTCAAAAACATGGTTATCTGTGCAATTACGCTTTAATCTGCGGTACTGCCCATATGGGATGTTTCCAATCCACTTATTGAGGTGGCAGCTTGATTGTAAAATGTAGTTATTTGCGTCCACCTCTTTAAAATGGTTTTTGGTCTTAATAAGGCCATTTTCCAGATAAATGCAAAGGTCTAGAAAGTTGATAGAGGTGCTACTGACTATAGATGTAAATCTCAGATTGTACTCATTGTCATCCAAATACAAGAGGAACACATCTAGATCTTTCACAGTACCCTTCCATACAAAGATAATATCATCTATGTACCTCCGCCATGTGACCAAATTTGCGTCCAGCCCAGGCCAAGACCATATATATTGGTCCTCCCACATGGCCATCAATAGATTAGCATAGCTGGGCGCAAATTTGGTCCCCATGGCGGTCCCACAGAGTTGCAAATAAAAAACCTCGTTGAACCAAAAGAAGTTCTTGCTTAGGACAAACTTAATGCATTCCACCAAAAAGTCTACTTGTATTGTGGGCAAAATCCCTTCCTTTTCCAAAAAATGTCTGGCGGCTCTACATCCATCTACATGTCTAATGGATGTGTAAAGAGCCGTCACATCTGCTGTCACCAATAAGAAGTTATCCTGCCATTCTATCTCTCTCAGCATCAGGATTACGTCATTCGTATCTTTCAAATAAGATTTTTGCTTTTTGACTATTCCCTGTAAATAACTATCCACAAACTCTGACAGGTTAGCCGTTAGTGACCCAATGCCAGATATTATAGGCCGTCCTGGCGGATGAGTGCGGTTTTTATGTATCTTAGGTAGGAAGTAGAAAACGGGGAATATCGGATCCTCTACATTTAAGAACTTTAATTCATGTTCCTCCAATATTCCCCGTTCTCTTCCATTTCCCAAAAGAGTTTGTAGTTCTTTTTTATACATGGAAGAAGGGTTAGATGTAAGTTTCTGGTATGTACCTGTATCACCCAGTATCTTATTTGCTTCAGACATATAGTAGTCATGATCTAATATCACTACTCCCCCTCCCTTGTCCGCTGGTTTTATTACAATAGTTTTGTCTGCTGATAGTTCTTCTAGTGCCAATTTTTTCAGATTTTGTTAGATTCGAATGGTACTTCTTATTATTATTAGAAAGGGCTTCTAGATCCTTGGTGATTAATTGGAAAAATACTTCCAAGTGGTTGCCTTTTGCAAACTTTGGGAAAAAATGACTTTTGGGTTTAAATTTAGAGTGGACACAGTCCACTGTATCGGTGTCCAATGTGGATACATCTGCAACTTTATTTATTTTGGTGTCAGTCCAGTTTTTAATTTCAACATCTTTATTCAAATAGAACCTCTTAAGGGTTAGTGACCTTATAAATCTGTGAGCATCTAAGTATAGACCAAATTTATTTGGTCCAACAGTTGGTGCAAAGGTAAGGCCTTTACTAATTACTCCTCTCTGGGATTCTGTGAGATTTTTACAACTGAGATTAAAAATATTTTTAGAATCTAATTTAACTTTCTTGTTTTTCCGTGCTCTGCCCCCTCGTCTCCCTCTGACATGCGTCTTTTGTTTTTGGGTTTGCCAGAGGTGCTTGGCGTTACCAGGGGGTGAAATGGGTTCCTGGTTTCCCAAGAACACATACACCCCCTGTGCTCCAAAAAAGAAGAAGAGGGCAATTCCCTCGGACTTTCTCTGGGTTTTGCCTCATCATTAAGTGCCAGCTTTCCTTTGTTAGAAGTGTCCATAATGTCACTAATTTCTATGTGTTTGGTTTTTTCTTTGACTTTGCCTCCTACATTAGTTGTTTTAGCGTCTGTTTTTTTATCTGTCTTTTTTACCAACACCTGAGGAAGAAATCCTGCATGATGTTTAGGGTAATTGTCTGCAAATTTGCCTCTGAAAGAGGTGTCCATATTGGATGTGGACACTGGGCTCTGTTCAGAAGGGTCAGGATTAGACTGTGCTTTTTGGCCTTTTTTGGAATTTTTGTTCCACGTTCTTTCTATGCCTTTAGCATAGTCGTCCTGATCCCTTCTGAATTTATGCAATTTTATTTCTATTACTTCTTTTTTGAAAACATCAATATTTTTCTGTATTTTAGCGTCTCTCTCATGGTAGTCTTTGATATTTTCCAAAGACCCCAATTCAAGTCTTAGATCCTCAATTTCTTTATCTAATGTTGCAAGGTGTTTCTCTTGTTGAGACATGATTAATTTAATAAGGTTAAAAGAACATTCATCTTGTGCACTATTCCATTTATTAATAAAATCTTCATCACTTAAATCCATAGATGGATTTTTTTGGACTCTCAGCCCTCTAGGAATAATTTTATATTCCACATATTTCCGCAAGAAAAGTAAATCTAACCACTTTTTGGTGTCTCTTATTAGAGTACGTTCCAGTTTAATGCAAGTGGCATTGATTTGTTCTTGGTCATCTTTAAAAGACAAATTGGTGTCTTTGAAATATGTGTCCAAGTTCAAATTTCTGTTAGTTCTATTTTCGAACACATTAGAGTTAGCCATATTAAACTCACTCTTAAACACGTGATATAATCTAGGCAGCCTTGATATTAGTGAGAACAAAATACAAGTGGCAGGCAAATATATCAAAAAGTGGCGCTCCAAAATTATAAACACAGATGTGAAAAAATGTGATACTTATACAAACATGAATTAATGCTGCTTAACCCAGTGTGGGGTCGTTCTCTCGATCCCGTGGACAGTGAAGAGGTGAAGATCATCAGGAAGCGCAATGTCATGTAAAAAACAGAAGAAAATTCCCTGATGGTGCAGTATTGTGATTGATATGTGATAAATATCAAGGTGCAGTGTGCTGGATACTCACAAGTGTAGAGTGAGCAATGTTCCCATAAAGGTTTCTTTATGTGTGTCAGCCCGTTGGACCGTCAGACAGGTAAATGGAATGGTAAGTGCTGGAGACCTTAAGTGAATAATAAAACGGACATAGTGCAGACTGTACAAAATATCTTTAAAAGTAAGTATATGTGCAATACACTCACATGGTTTTAAAAGGTAACAAGCGTTTAGATCACACAGGTTGGATCTCAGCAATGAATGAGCTGTTCTCTGTCCCCCCTCTGCCTCGGCAGGCGTGCGTGTCACCGGTGCGTCTCACCCTAACCGGAAACCGGAAGTGACGTCATCTGCTCTGGGGGACGCCGATCCTGTGGGAGTTTTTCTCATCAGCCTCACTCTACGCGTTTCTCCGTATTGCGGTTTCTTCAGGAGTGTATGGCTGACATGCTCTAGGAGGATTTTATACGCTATGCTCAGATCCCATTGGTGGGCAATTAAGTATGGTAATCCAAATCACTAATTAGGGCAGGGATTACAGGTGTAAACAGGCAATATTTGTACAACTCATATCAATTATATATGAGTATAAACAGACATAAAAGTTATAAGACTCATATCATACATATATGAGTCTTCCAAAAGAATTTTAATAAAATGAACTTAAAATTAACGATATACACATATTAGTTAAAATGGTTAAAATAATTAAAATAAATTAAATTAACCGCTACAACATGATTAACCCCTAAATAAACTGAGCTAGTCATATAATAGCAGACATGGTGATGTAGTTTATCTAGTGGAGAAAAGACAGGCATGTTAGAATCATTCACAGAAAAGGTTTTATGTCGAACTCAAGATTTAAACCTTGGGGGGAAATGGTTTTTAGCTCGAATATCCAGAATGATTCCCTCTTGATTAAATTTAAGTCTCTATTGCCCCCCCTCCAATGGGGCAAAACTTGCTCTATGGCTTTGAATGAGAAGCTGGCAGGATTGGAGCTCATTGGAGCCTGTTTACACCTGTAATCCCTGCCCTAATTAGTGATTTGGATTACCATACTTAATTGCCCACCAATGGGATCTGAGCATAGCGTATAAAATCCTCCTAGAGCATGTCAGCCATACACTCCTGAAGAAACCGCAATACGGAGAAACGCGTAGAGTGAGGCTGATGAGAAAAACTCCCACAGGATCGGCGTCCCCCAGAGCAGATGACGTCACTTCCGGTTTCTGGTTAGGGTGAGACGCACCGGTGACACGCACGCCTGCCGAGGCAGAGGGGGGACAGAGAACAGCTCATTCATTGCTGAGATCCAACCTGTGTGATCTAAACGCTTGTTACCTTTTAAAACCATGTGAGTGTATTGCACATATACTTACTTTTAAAGATATTTTGTACAGTCTGCACTATGTCCGTTTTATTATTCACTTAAGGTCTCCAGCACTTACCATTCCACTTACCTGTCTGACGGTCCAACGGGCTGACACACATAAAGAAACCTTTATTGGAACATTGCTCACTCTACACTTGTGAGTATCCAGCACACTGCACCTTGATATTTATCACATATCAATCACAATACTGCACCATCAGGGAATTTTCTTCTGTTTTTTACATGACATTGCGCTTCCTGATGATCTTCACCTCTTCACTGTCCACGGGATCGAGAGAACGACCCCACACTGGGTTAAGCAGCATTAATTCATGTTTGTATAAGTATCACATTTTTTCACATCTGTGTTTATAATTTTGGAGCGCCACTTTTTGATATATTTGCCTGCCACTTGTATTTTGTTCTCACTAATATCAAGGCTGCCTAGATTATATCACGTGTTTAAGAGTGAGTTTAATATGGCTAACTCTAATGTGTTCGAAAATAGAACTAACAGAAATTTGAACTTGGACACATATTTCAAAGACACCAATTTGTCTTTTAAAGATGACCAAGAACAAATCAATGCCACTTGCATTAAACTGGAACGTACTCTAATAAGAGACACCAAAAAGTGGTTAGATTTACTTTTCTTGCGGAAATATGTGGAATATAAAATTATTCCTAGAGGGCTGAGAGTCCAAAAAAATCCATCTATGGATTTAAGTGATGAAGATTTTATTAATAAATGGAATAGTGCACAAGATGAATGTTCTTTTAACCTTATTAAATTAATCATGTCTCAACAAGAGAAACACCTTGCAACATTAGATAAAGAAATTGAGGATCTAAGACTTGAATTGGGGTCTTTGGAAAATATCAAAGACTACCATGAGAGAGACGCTAAAATACAGAAAAATATTGATGTTTTCAAAAAAGAAGTAATAGAAATAAAATTGCATAAATTCAGAAGGGATCAGGACGACTATGCTAAAGGCATAGAAAGAACGTGGAACAAAAATTCCAAAAAAGGCCAAAAAGCACAGTCTAATCCTGACCCTTCTGAACAGAGCCCAGTGTCCACATCCAATATGGACACCTCTTTCAGAGGCAAATTTGCAGACAATTACCCTAAACATCATGCAGGATTTCTTCCTCAGGTGTTGGTAAAAAAGACAGATAAAAAAACAGACGCTAAAACAACTAATGTAGGAGGCAAAGTCAAAGAAAAAACCAAACACATAGAAATTAGTGACATTATGGACACTTCTAACAAAGGAAAGCTGGCACTTAATGATGAGGCAAAACCCAGAGAAAGTCCGAGGGAATTGCCCTCTTCTTCTTTTTTGGAGCACAGGGGGTGTATGTGTTCTTGGGAAACCAGGAACCCATTTCACCCCCTGGTAACGCCAAGCACCTCTGGCAAACCCAAAAACAAAAGACGCATGTCAGAGGGAGACGAGGGGGCAGAGCACGGAAAAACAAGAAAGTTAAATTAGATTCTAAAAATATTTTTAATCTCAGTTGTAAAAATCTCACAGAATCCCAGAGAGGAGTAATTAGTAAAGGCCTTACCTTTGCACCAACTGTTGGACCAAATAAATTTGGTCTATACTTAGATGCTCACAGATTTATAAGGTCACTAACCCTTAAGAGGTTCTATTTGAATAAAGATGTTGAAATTAAAAACTGGACTGACACCAAAATAAATAAAGTTGCAGATGTATCCACATTGGACACCGATACAGTGGACTGTGTCCACTCTAAATTTAAACCCAAAAGTCATTTTTTCCCAAAGTTTGCAAAAGGCAACCACTTGGAAGTATTTTTCCAATTAATCACCAAGGATCTAGAAGCCCTTTCTAATAATAATAAGAAGTACCATTCGAATCTAACAAAATCTGAAAAATTGGCACTAGAAGAACTATCAGCAGACAAAACTATTGTAATAAAACCAGCGGACAAGGGAGGGGGAGTAGTGATATTAGATCATGACTACTATATGTCTGAAGCAAATAAGATACTGGGTGATACATGTACATACCAGAAACTTACATCTAACCCTTCTTCCATGTATAAAAAAGAACTACAAACTCTTTTGGGAAATGGAAGAGAACGGGGAATATTGGAGGAACATGAATTAAAGTTCTTAAATGTAGAGGATCCGATATTCCCCGTTTTCTACTTCCTACCTAAGATACATAAAAACCGCACTCATCCGCCAGGACGGCCTATAATATCTGGCATTGGGTCACTAACGGCTAACCTGTCAGAGTTTGTGGATAGTTATTTACAGGGAATAGTCAAAAAGCAAAAATCTTATTTGAAAGATACGAATGACGTAATCCTGATGCTGAGAGAGATAGAATGGCAGGATAACTTCTTATTGGTGACAGCAGATGTGACGGCTCTTTACACATCCATTAGACATGTAGATGGATGTAGAGCCGCCAGACATTTTTTGGAAAAGGAAGGGATTTTGCCCACAATACAAGTAGACTTTTTGGTGGAATGCATTAAGTTTGTCCTAAGCAAGAACTTCTTTTGGTTCAACGAGGTTTTTTATTTGCAACTCTGTGGGACCGCCATGGGGACCAAATTTGCGCCCAGCTATGCTAATCTATTGATGGCCATGTGGGAGGACCAATATATATGGTCTTGGCCTGGGCTGGACGCAAATTTGGTCACATGGCGGAGGTACATAGATGATATTATCTTTGTATGGAAGGGTACTGTGAAAGATCTAGATGTGTTCCTCTTGTATTTGGATGACAATGAGTACAATCTGAGATTTACATCTATAGTCAGTAGCACCTCTATCAACTTTCTAGACCTTTGCATTTATCTGGAAAATGGCCTTATTAAGACCAAAAACCATTTTAAAGAGGTGGACGCAAATAACTACATTTTACAATCAAGCTGCCACCTCAATAAGTGGATTGGAAACATCCCATATGGGCAGTACCGCAGATTAAAGCGTAATTGCACAGATAACCATGTTTTTGAGGAGCAATCCACAGTTTTAACTAAAAGGTTTAGAGAGAGAAACTACAAGAGGGATGTAATAGATAGAGCATTAGCTAGAACTAAGAGTACCCCAAGAGAATCCATGCTCACACCTGCCCCAAAATTAACTGTAGAGATGGACACTATACAAGTGCCTTTTATCACACAATTCAATAAGGATGCCAGTAAGATTAATAGAATCCTTAATAACCACTGGCCGGTACTCAGAAATGACCCAATTTTGGGGGAACATTTGGCGGACAGAGTAAAAATGGTTTATAGGAGAGCACCTAATATTAAAAACTTCCTGTCCCCGAGTGCACTGAGAAATACAATTGCCAAAAAGCACACTTGGCTAGATCCCCCCAAAGGATTTTATGAATGTAAAATGTGCACTGCTTGCCAGCATAGCTCTAAAGAAGTATACAGTTTCAAATCTAATGTAACACAGAAATCTTATAAAATTAAACAGCATTTGAACTGTAGATCCAGTCATGTCATTTACCTTGCGGAATGTGAGTGTGGCTTACAATACATTGGGAAGACCATACGCCCGCTTAGAACGCGCATATTAGAACATCTGGGTAATATAAAACGCAAACTCACAACCCACAGTGTTTCGAACCATTTTTTATTGACACATAGCTCCAATCCTGCCAGCTTCTCATTCAAAGCCATAGAGCAAGTTTTGCCCCATTGGAGGGGGGGCAATAGAGACTTAAATTTAATCAAGAGGGAATCATTCTGGATATTCGAGCTAAAAACCATTTCCCCCCAAGGTTTAAATCTTGAGTTCGACATAAAACCTTTTCTGTGAATGATTCTAACATGCCTGTCTTTTCTCCACTAGATAAACTACATCACCATGTCTGCTATTATATGACTAGCTCAGTTTATTTAGGGGTTAATCATGTTGTAGCGGTTAATTTAATTTATTTTAATTATTTTAACCATTTTAACTAATATGTGTATATCGTTAATTTTAAGTTCATTTTATTAAAATTCTTTTGGAAGACTCATATATGTATGATATGAGTCTTATAACTTTTATGTCTGTTTATACTCATATATAATTGATATGAGTTGTACAAATATTGCCTGTTTACACCTGTAATCCCTGCCCTAATTAGTGATTTGGATTACCATACTTAATTGCCCACCAATGGGATCTGAGCATAGCGTATAAAATCCTCCTAGAGCATGTCAGCCATACACTCCTGAAGAAACCGCAATACGGAGAAACGCGTAGAGTGAGGCTGATGAGAAAAACTCCCACAGGATCGGCGTCCCCCAGAGCAGATGACGTCACTTCCGGTTTCCGGTTAGGGTGAGACGCACCGGTGACACGCACGCCTGCCGAGGCAGAGGGGGGACAGAGAACAGCTCATTCATTGCTGAGATCCAACCTGTGTGATCTAAACGCTTGTTACCTTTTAAAACCATGTGAGTGTATTGCACATATACTTACTTTTAAAGATATTTTGTACAGTCTGCACTATGTCCGTTTTATTATTCACTTAAGGTCTCCAGCACTTACCATTCCACTTACCTGTCTGACGGTCCAACGGGCTGACACACATAAAGAAACCTTTATGGGAACATTGCTCACTCTACACTTGTGAGTATCCAGCACACTGCACCTTGATATTTATCACATATCAATCACAATACTGCACCATCAGGGAATTTTCTTCTGTTTTTTACATGACATTGCGCTTCCTGATGATCTTCACCTCTTCACTGTCCACGGGATCGAGAGAACGACCCCACACTGGGTTAAGCAGCATTAATTCATGTTTGTATAAGTATCACATTTTTTCACATCTGTGTTTATAATTTTGGAGCGCCACTTTTTGATATATTTGTCTATCTATCGGGCTGGCTGGCTTTGTCCAGTTCCCAACCCCTAAACTTATACCACAATAGTTATGGAACAATATTAAAGTCCTTATTGTATCTTTGTTTGGGAATCTCTGTCCCTAGAGAGAGTTTATGAAATACTTCTGGATAGGAGCTTGCACAGGACAGCTCTGTGGTCTTAGTCAGCCACCTACTACAAGCAGTAGCCTTCTTATCAAGCTGGTTGTCAGCTGTCTCAGCTTTCTTCCTGATTGCCCAAGTATTCTTACTGGGTTAACCTTCTGAGTGCTCGATGATGGACTCAGACATATGTTTCCCAGGCATAATCATCAGTACCTAATTTCACCCTGTCACAGCCTTATTTTATATGTTTCTTCTGTAGACATTAGTTCAATACTGGATTGAAAGATATTCTTCTGTGCGAACATTTGCATTACTTAAAAAAGCAAAACTTTCAAATTCCTATATGTGTTATTTTATAAATCCACCGCGTAGTTTTACATGATATTTACTCCGTGTTATTTCAATGATTAATGCCATTTTCAATGAGTTGTAATGTACTAATTATCATTTTCTTTGGTTTCTATAGCAGGTTCTGACATGAACCCTGCCCTCTCCTTTGCAGTGGAATCTTATTTGCAACAAAATATCACAAACAGAAAAGTGTTGCTGTGTTCCCAACAAGAGGCTGTATCTGAGGTCAAAGCTGTCATTAGTAATGTAAGGTTATATTGTAGATGTTGCATTTCACTGGCAGAAGGATTGATTCAGAGGCTGCCATTTCACCCCAAGAGCATGATATTCACTGATCGATCACAGGAGAATGGGTTAATTGGTAGCTTAGGTCATGTGTTTTCATTCAAGATAATCAAATGCTGCATATATATATTTTTTTAAATTTTTAAAAAATAAACCTTTGAAAAAGCGCCTCAGCGAAACGTGCGTCAGGTGGGAGGCGGTACCGGACTGACGTCATGACGTTATGATGATCACATGCAGGGAAGAGGGTGAGAGGCACTGCTGAGTGCCGATTTGACCGCGAGCTGCTATCATGCTACTATCATGCTGATTTAATTGGTATACACCGCACTTTTGGCTACTATCAATGCAGTATGACTCTCCATTGAGCCAGCCTTAGTATTTATTGTTTCTTAAACCATGACGATGGTGTTAGGAACATAGCAGCCACCTTCCGATATAAGACTGTTGCAGCGTTACTATAGCTCTTCTATCTTGTATGTTACATTGTACCTACACAGCAGCTGGCTGCTACCTTAAGTGTGTGTGTTACACTTGCGGCTATTCCCTCTATGTTCATATGTTTGTTTCCTCACCACAGACGTTTTAGTGCTACCTTCTGGATATTGTTGTTGCATTTTAATTAGGAGGCTATAACTTGATACTGACTAGATCCGTGCCTCAGAGCCATTTAACACACTTTGTGGGCTCTAATGTACTTCATTCATCAGTTTCTGCTATATTTCTGTATTTGTATTAACTAGGAGATTTATCCCTCTGTTGCTATTCTACCTTTAGCATCTTAGGTGCTCTTATATGAGCCGTTGCATCTTGGCGATATTGATTGTGCTATGTGACACAATATTTATTGATTCATCATCTGTGTATTTGTGTAGGAACTTTCATATGCTATATATTTGTAATTATCCCTATGGTCAGTCCTCTGTTACCTGTGCAGAATGTACAGGCTTTTTAACCTTTTTATTGCTGGACTAAGGGTTTTTTCCTCACTATTTGTGAGTTATTTCATTGCTAACTAGCAATTGGGTATAATGATTCTCCCCTATGTCTCAGTTTTTGTATAGAGCACTTTAGTTTGTTTTATACTGTATGTCTTATCACCAGTGTTAGTTGTTTATTGTTTGATCATTTCACCATTTATTTTATATATTAATAATAAAGTATTGTTTATTAACTTAATACATCATTACATATCACTACAATGAGTGCTTTCAAAAGGGTGTTCTTGTCTCTTAGTTCTTAAAAAATAAGGGCACTGTGGAATGTCTCTTTAAACCATCTACACAGTTTAGTGCATCAATTATCAATATCTGGACATGAATGCTCTAAACCACATTATATCTTAAAAAGCAGAAAGCCTGTATCATGATGTCTACTGCTTGCTGTATACTGTAATAACACTGACATCCAGCAGCATGGCTATACCATACTTTACTTCATAGTGACACACAGTGGCTGAACACAAAACTATCACTTCACAGTTGAGGGCTATGTATAAAAATAATCATTCACATTTAACATTTCTTAGTAATGTTCTTTAATTTGATGCAGAGAAGCCTCCACTGAGATGTGAGCTTTGGATGCAGAAATAATTTATGTAAGCACTTTACAACATGCTCAAGCATGTAATACTGTACATAGATATGGCAACATCAATGATCTTATTTCATTTTTTTAAATCTCTAATTTAAGTACATTTGGCCACTACAGAGTTTATTGAATAATCCCTAAAAGACGTATGAGAGTCAAAATTACTTTCCAGGTTTCAAAGGTTAAAAATATACTTTTTTTTTCTTGTGAAAACAATAAGCACACAGCTATTGCATTAGTTAACAACATTTTTCACCTGTTGTATTTTAACTAATACCTTTGTTTACAAATGTTTAATTTACAATATCATGTGTCGTTGATTTAGAACTGGGTTAAGTCGCTTCAGTTACACAAGATCACTATTTCCTTAGATTCAAAGTCCAGCAGAAGAACTATAAATATACAATAACACATGTACATTTATTTAAATTTATTTTTTGTTTATTTTTTCGTGGCTAAGTTGAACACACCTTACATAGAAAGAGAACGGCATTCTATTGTGCAACAAATATCTATTTTCATTGCTGTTAAGTTATACTCTGCATAATGTTATTTTGGTTTTCATGGTATGATACAGATTTAGCAACACTTACTGTTCCTGTGACCGAAGGTAGAAAAGTGAAATGCCTTCATTGGATGCCACAGCCCTGTGACCACTGCTCAGCAGTGGCTGCCCTGTGGTATTTTGTGACTTCGGTAGTTCTTTGAATTAATGATAGGAGATTCTAGTAAACTAAATTTTATGTATTTTGAGCCTATAGCTATAGTCATGCATATTTTGTAAAATGCTGTTGAGAAAAGCCCTGGTTGTTTTTAAGATACCTATACTTACCTGTTCTTCCCATAAACTCTTTCGATGTTAGAAAACTAAAGACATCAGACACCGTCTCTGCAAATTATGACATATTTATTAAAGTAAGCACAGGAACATAGTGTGCATTGGTGAATGTTTTTTACAGCAATATTTACTACTTTATACAAGTAGTAAATCCAATCTTCCACCAACTTGCCCAGGCTATCTTTTGTGAAGTTCCACCTGTAAGATAATAAACAAATTGATGTGTTGATAAAAGACAGTGCATGTGTGCTCTATGCCTGTTCAATGGAACGTATATGTGTTCCATTTAATTATTGCACATGCGCCCAGGATCTACAACACAAAGAAAAATAGAAAAGGCAGTAGTTAATTTGTTTAAAGCATATATTTTCATTAGATTTTTCAAACATAAATGGGAAAGGAAGGGGTACAAAAAAGAAAAAGAAGGGGGGGGGGGAAAGAAAAGGGGGAAGGGGGGGCAAAAAAACAACCATTTGTTATCACATTTCTTACAAACACAACAGTCACATTACATATCATACAACACTTGATAAACACCATATTTTACACTGCACTACCAGACCCTCTCTCCTTCTGGGTTCATACCCCTACCAAGCATCCCAGGGCTACTAGACTCTATCATACTTCCTTGAGGTATGATTCAGTAAGGAGGTGTCATGGTTGTGCTCGCCACAAACCGGGGCCGGACCGCGGGGCTGAGGTGGGGTTATGAAATCACCAACCTTAGACCGTGCAGACTGGTCCGGAGTGTGAAGTTCATAGTCAAACAGGCCGGGTTGAGGACTGGAGAGAACAGCGTAGCCGTTGGACAAGCCAGAGTCGGGGTAGGAGATATCCAGGTAGTCGTAGTACAAGCAGGGAGTCGGCAACAGGAAATTAAGCTGGTCCTTTTGCTTCAGCGCAATCGCTGCATGTCGGGATCAGGGTATGTGCGAGTGGCGTCCATGGCCCATGGCGCCGGCTAGGAGAGGGAAGACTGACTGGAGTGGGCACCCCGCCAGGCAGCACTGGTAACCCTGTGCTTCAGCGCAAAAGTACAAGCAGGCCTCCGCGAAGGAAGAGAGGAACAGCAGGCCTTCAGGAACCAGGAATTCAGGCCTCAGCGTAGCAGCAGCAGCAGGCCTGGAGGAAACTGGAACTAGTACAACGAACTAGAACTAGAGTAACGAGAGATAACAAGCTTGGAGGCTTGTGGCAAAACACAGGTAACATCCAAGAAGGATTATGCTCGGCAGAGAAGCATTGTGGGGAATGCAGTATTTAAAGGTCAGCGAACCAATAGCAGAACGGGCGTGTGACAACATTGCTCTAATGACTGAGCCCAGGCTAGGGCTGCAGTCATAGCTTGCCCAGCTGCTGTAGATACCAGGGGGAGTGTTCCAGGACTGCACAGGTCTGCGAGGCAAAGTAAGCAGTAAACTCAGGTGTGGATTCCTTATAGGAGATAAGTTTACCTATTAATTGAACATCATTGACCCTTCTAATAACCTCTCTTCTGGAGGGCGGGAGTGTCTTTTTCCACACTGATGCTACAGAGCATCTAGCCCCCATTTAAATATGCAGAATCAATTGAAGTTTATAGTGGTTCACATCTTTCATAGGTTTAGCCAGAATGATTAGATTTGGATCTGACGGGATCATGATATCTGTCACATCCTTTATTAGTTTCAAAACTGTCCTCCAGTAAGTCTGTATTACTGGAAAATACCACCAAATATGTGCCAGGACTCCTATCTGTCCACATCCCATCCAAAATGAATCAGAGGTCACCGGGAACTTCTGCATAAACCTTTTGGGGGTGTAATACCAACATAACATCATTTTATATGTAGTCTCTTTTTGTTACCGTACATATAGAGGTTTCACCCGCATTCTCCCATATATCTTCCCAGTCCCCCCTAGTTATTTCGGTGTGGAAATCTAGAGTTCACATGTCCATATATTTATGGGGTGGGGTATCCTTCTTTTTTTTAATTAGACCGTGGTACAAAGATGATATCTTTCCTCTTTGACATTTTTTTTGTTTTGCATAGATCTTCAAATCGTGTATATCTAGGAAATTCCTCGTCATTAAAGCCCTGATACACAAAATGTTGGACCTGTATATACCTGAACAGCTCAACTTGGGGTAGACTGTACTTTCTCATCAGTTACTCAAACGTCATCAACGTATCTTTTACTAGCAAATCATCTACATCCAAATCCCTCTGTCTCCAAATTTCAAAAACTTGTCCATGAAGACCCTGGATTACCGAACAAAGTCACGGGCGTATAAGGGGTCGACAAGACCTTATACTTTTTTGCCATCTGCATGACATTCAGAGTTACATAGTTACATAGTTACATAGTAGATGAGGTTCAAAAAAGACGTAGGTCCATCAAGTTCAATCTATGCTAAATTTAGACAACAGATACTTTGGGGGTCATGCACTAAACTCCGATAAGTCACTTTTAGAGCGCAAAGTGCTCTTAGAACGTGATTTTGAGCTCAACCCGATGCACTAAGCAACGCAAACAGGCACTTTGCGCTCTAAAAATGACTTTTTTCCAGAATTTTTTCTAAGTCCTACTTTGCTCGTTCGTAACCCTGTTTGCGTTAAATTCTGCCCTTAAGCAGGATGCACTAAGCAACGCAACCTTAGCGTACGCGAAAGTTGCGTTGATCTGAACATGTCAGGTCAGAGTAGACGCAAAAAAAGCTGGACTTCGAAAAAATTATTGCTTTTCATTTTTGCATGCCCAAAACCCATACAACAGGCTGGCGGGTGTCCCCGGCTGACACCGCGGGGGTCCCCGAGGGAGCCCGGGGGTCATGCGGGTGTCCCCAGCTGACCCCGCTGGGGTCCGGGGGTGGGGGTCCCCAGCTCACCATGCGGGGGTCCCCGCGGGAGTCCAGGGGTCCCCGCGGGAGTCCCGGGGTACCCGCGGGCCTGCGGTACCAATTTTGCGCCTCCAAAAATAATAAAAAATATTTATAACTAAATACACCCCCCTAACACATACTATACAGCAATGGGCAAAATTACATTTATCCACATATGGATAATAATGCATTTGCCCATTTTAAATACATATAAATGACAATAAATACAGTAAAAACATATTACACTTACCTTTTACAGGCACCCACGATGAAGGCCGTAGTCATCCTCATCTTCATCCTGCCCATGCCCCCTCCGATGCTGAAAGACATACACAAGAATAAAAACATCCAATGTAATGTCCCCTAACCCCTTAATCACCATAGCGGTTATTAACTGCTACAGGAATTAAGGGGTTAACCCACCCTCACCCACCACTCGGGAGGCCTACATACCCTCCCCCACTAACCCCCCACCCGTGAGGCCTAACCACCCTCACCTACTACCCAGCCAGGAGGCCTACCCACATACCCTTGGGGCCTATACCCCCTCCCCCCACCTCCAGTACCCACAATAAAAACATTACACAGCCCCACAATAAACATCATTCTATTTATTAAATACATAACCCACCCCCTGTGCCCCCCCATAAATACATGATTTATTCTTTTACACACAGGGTTCATATCCCAGGCCCACGTGAGTCCCCGGTGGGCCTGATGGGTCACCTCACAGACCTACAGGTTACCAGCAACGTGTTTCATACAGGTTCTGGAGGCCTGTTGGTGGTCCCGCCAGGCACCATGGCCCACCAGGTGGTCTCCGCGGGTCAGTGTGGGCCACAATTGGGTCCCCACAGTAGGCCCGTGGATGTCTGGGGGCCCCGGGTCAGCTCCACAGGTGTCTGAGGAGGCTCGGGTGGTTCCCACAGGGGTCTGGGGACCCACTGGTGGGCACTACAGGTCCGCAGTGCCCCCACAGATGTGGGGTCACCGATTCTTCCCCGCACACTACGGGTCTGACCTATACTTTCAATACATACATCCCCCCCCCAACACATACAGTACAATAATGTGCCAAATAACTATTATCCAGAAATGGATAATAGATTATTTGCCCATTATTAAACACATTAACTAGCACAATAACATAAATAAAGTTCTACTGACCTCATCAATAAAAAGCCCCCGTCGCCAGCAAAATCCTTGTCCTCCTTTGCCAACAAAATACATAGCCAATACATTGCAATTACAGTCAGATATCAATTAACCCCTTAATCACCTTATCGGATAATAACCGCAAAGGTAATTAAGGGGTTAAGCCACCCTGGCCAGATACCCACCCTTCACCCATTCATTTGTACAGTGCCTTCATCATGCACTCCGGGATGAAGGCCACCGACGGCCGAAACGTGTAGAGTGTGTTCATTTGGTAGCTGTATATGATTTCTCTGGCGTGATCCCTGCAGCACAGTAACTATGGACTTTATTTGAATCTTTCAAAAGACAAAGTTTTGCAATATCTCCACAGAGGACTGAACTCGTGTGCTATCTGGCGACAGCTGAGTATATTTCCCTCTGCTGTCTGGTGTTACTGTTTCTCGTGGTTCCTGGCAATTTGCATGTTTGCAATGTGCAACAGTTCTTAACTTTGTCTCTATCTACTTATGTGCTATGACCATGGTCACTCCATATATTCATGCTGCAGGATTTTTGTATTCATTATTGTATATGCTGATCAGGGTATGAGTTGGTTTCATTTTTTTCTCCCCTGTGCCTTTCCCTTGGCTTTAAGGTATATTTTTTGTCTATGTTCATATTTTCTGTACATAGCACTATTGATTTCATACTTTTCATATGCCTTTAGTTTATTTTTGCTTATCATAGCATTAGGGTTCCATTAGATACAATATCTTTTTTGATAGTTTTTTGTCCCATTTTTGTTTTTTGATGCCTCATTATATATTTTTATAAATTAGACGCATCATAGCTTTTTGGTTCAACTATCATCATTTACTTTTGTAAAATCACTGCCTTCATATTTTCAGCTGCCGTTTGTTTTTTCATGTTTTTAAGTTAGTGTGTCTTGCTGCTGTAATAAAATCTTGTTCATTTTTTGCCTTGAAGGAATATTCGGGTCTTTTTGTCAAACTCTATTTAGGCTATTTTGGTAGGATACTAAGAGAGCTAACTTAGGGGACTGTCTTTGTCTCTTTCGTGGTGTGTTTTTCATATTTGCATCTTTCCCCCAGCACCATCAGCTTACCCCTTTATACATATATTTTGTCTGTCTTTTGGGGTGTATATATTTTCTGTGTACCCTATTAGGCAGTACTTATTTTGGGGTCTGATTTATCTACTTATATATAGTGTTGAGCAACATACTCTTTTGTGTGTTTGATATATATATATATATATATATATATATATATATAGAGAGAGAGAGAGAGAGAGAGAGAGAGAGAGAGAGAGAGAGAGAGAGAGAGAGAGAGAGAGAGAGAGAGAGAGAGAGAGAGAGAGAGAGAGAGAGAGAGAGAGAGAGAGAGAGAGAGAGAGAGATTAAAAAAATGATGACGTCATTTAAAGGCAATGAAAGCACAGCCACTCAGAATGGCTGTGCTTCAATTGCCTTTAAGATGACGTCATGAAAAGAAAGATGGCCGGCCTCACATGGTACGGTAGCCAATCAGAGCGTGGGAACTACATCCCAACTCTGATTGCTCTAGTAGACCATGTGACAGAGGCTTAGGGGAGAACGTATGTGACGTCATTGAAAGCCTGTCACATGGTACTAGAGCCAATCAGAGTTGGGATGTATTTCCCATGCTCTGATTGGCTACCGCACTATGTGAGGCCGGCCATCTTTCTTTTCATGACGTCATCTTAAAGGCAATTGAAGCACAGCCATTCTGATTGGCTGTGCTTTCATTGCCTTTAAATGACGTCATCATTATTTTTTTTTTCCTCGGCCAAAGCACATGTTTTTCACGGCCCAATCAGGGCCGTGGGAACCATATGATGAAAATGTGACGTCATAGGCCTATAAAAGCCTATGTCATCTCATTTTGAAGGCAGACGCCGAGGAGGAAGGACCTCCGGAAGAAGAGAGACCAGGGCATGGCCGAAGAAGACAAGAAGACCCCAGAATAGAGCGGAAGATACAAAAAAAGAAGAATACAGATGAAGATGGATTACAAATAGAAGACCCGTGGATTGTTTTGGTTTATTATTTTATTGTTTATTATTTTATGGTTTATTATTTTATGGGTTCCTGTGCGTGGATTGGTGCGAGAGTAAGCTGTTCAACAGGAGTCGGTGAGTGGGTCAAATAATGGTAAGTGAACAAAAGAAATGTATTTGATTTAACTTGTTCATTTTTTTTTGTTTTTTTACATTTGTTTTTTTTTTTTTAGATATCATTTCTTGTCACTATATGTATGTATGTATGTCTAAATCAAAATATACATACAGGGTCAGAAATGGTTTGGTAGGAAATGCTTGTATTGCTGTGTTTAAAATGATTTGGGATATGCTGCTATGCATAAATGTGTGTAATGTGTTTTAGAATTAGATAGATGTAATTTTTGGTCTTGTATGGTGTACTTTAGGTCAGGGTGATGCTTGCTTTTGTATATTGTATTCTTTTTGGTACTTATATTTTGTCTGATGGTAACGTGTTCTGTTTAACGATTGAAATAGTTAATTGTGTAATTGGATGGTATTTTAATTGTTTTGGGATTTGATTAATGAATGCTAATTGATTTATGGTGACTTGATTGGTTTAAATAATATACTTGTTTGGATGTATTGGTATTTTGTTTGGAATATTTTATTGTTAACATTCATTGGCAGAGTGTACATGGTGCATAGATTGTATGCATCATGTATACAATGTAAATGCAATGTTTTGATTGGAATTTGAGGCTTTTAATTGGAAGATGAGATTGGATTTTTTTAAGGAAATATAATTTTATTTTACTGTGTCTGTATGGAGAAGTGATATTTGTAGTAGAGCATGTTTTTGATAACCCTTCTACATTTATTTGTATATTGGTTCATCATGTGTGTGTGTATATATATAGTTGCATGATGAAGCCACTGTACAAATGAATGGGTGAAAGGTGGGTATCGGGCCAGGGTGGCTTAACCCCTTAATTACCTTTGCGGTTATTATCCGATAAGGTGATTAAGGGGTTAATTGAAATCTGAATGTAATTGCAATGTATTGGCTATGTATTTTGTTGGCAAAGGAGGACAAGGATTTTGATGGCGACGGGGGCTTCTTATTGATGAGGTCAGTAGAACTTTATTTATGTTATTATGCTAGTTAATGTGTTTAATAATGGGCAAATAATCTATTATCCATATCTGGATGTGTTGGGGGGGGGGGGGGGAATGTATGTATTGAATGTATAGGTCAGGTTTATTTATTTTACATACAGGGTTGGTTCCTTTGGTCTGTGTGAGACCTCTGGAGACCACCTGAGGTATCCTCGGGTATCTCATGGGTACCAGGCTGTGTGGTCCACAGGGGAAACCTGGACCCGTAGTGAGCGGGGAAGAACCGGTGACCCACATCTGTGGGGGCACTGCGGACCCGTAGTGCCAACCAGTGGGTCCCCAGACCCCTCTGGGAACCACTCGAGGCTCCTCAGACACCCGTGGAGCTGACCCGGGGCCCCTAGAGATCCGCGGGCCTACTGTGGGGACCCAATTGTGGCCCACGGTGACCCGCAGAGACCACCTGGTGGGCCAGGGCTCCTGGCGGGACCCACCAACAGGCCTCCAGAACCTGTATGAAACAAGTTGCTGGTAACCTCTAGGTCTGTGAGGTGACCCGTCAGGCCCACCGGGGACTCACGTGGGCCTGGGGTATGAACCCTGTATGTAAAAGAATAAATCATGTATTTATGGGTGGGCACAGGGGGTGGGTTATGTATTTAATAAATAGAATGATGTTTATTGTGGGGCTGTGTAATGTTTTTATTGTGGGTATTGGGGGTGGGGGGAGGGGGTATTGGCCCCAAGGGTATGTGGGTAGGCCTCCCAGCTGGGTAGTGGGTGAGGGTGGTTAGGCCTCATGGGGTGGGGGGTTAGTGGGGGAGGGTATGTAGGCCTCCCGAGTGGTGGGTGAGGGTGGGTTAACCCCTTAATGCCTGTAGCGGTTAATAATAATGGTGAGGATGACTACGGCCTTCATCGTGGGTGCCTGTAAAAGGTAAGTGTAATATGTTTTTACTGTATTTATTGTAATTTATATGTATTTAAAATGGGCAAATGCATTATTATCCATATGTGGATAATAGTAATTTTGCCCATTACAGTACTGTATGTGTTAGGGGGCGGGGGGATGTTTGTTTTTTATTGGGGCAATTGTCCCCAATAAACATGCTAATGTGCCTTAACCCCTTCATTGCCCTAGCGGCTATCCGCTAAGGTAATGAAGCTGCATTAATGTAAATTTTAATAATAGTGTGCGGGAGCAGGGGGTCCCCTGAGCTGAACCGCATTGATTTCTGTCTCAGAGACCCCCTGCTTCCCGAGTTACAGGCCCCAGTTTGGGGCATCGGTGCCAGTGTGGACGCCATCTTTATAGAGCCCACGTCGCGTCTTGGACTAGCTGAAACATAATTGTGAAATATACTGGACACCTAATAAGAATTTATATTAGCGTTAGGGACCCCTGAATTGTGGTCTGCCGTGAAGTTGGCTCAGGGGCTTACAGTACAACAATTTTGGCCAAAAATGTCAAACTAAAAGACCATTTTACTTAATAGATAGTAATACATATATATTTAGGCACTGTACCGTGTACACTGGCGACACACTTTATTCGAGCTCGGCTAGTCCCACGAATTCGGGTATACCCGGGTGTATTGAGGTTTGTGACTGTTTTCTGCCCGAGTGCATTGAGTTATTTTCCGGCAGGGATTGAAGCATTTTATTCCCGTTGGCTGCAATACTGCACACTACATATATATATACTGCATTACAATTCATGAATTTATGCCATCTGGTAGACACGCGAAGCATTGCAGCCTATTAAATCCTAATCATTATCATTTAACAGATCAGCCGCCCATCAGCCAGGCATGAACCCAGGCTGGGAAGGCAAATGCAACGGGGCTTGTCAGAGGTGAGGAGCGGCGCATTCCAGGTATCTGCCAGGTACATACCGGGTATTTGCTCGAATAAAGTGTGTCGGTGCAGTATGAGTTTCACTAGATGTGCTAAAACTGAGCTTTGTCTGTATTTTATGTTCTGTCTCTGGTTTTAAATATATATTGCCATGCTCAGTAGCACTCCTCTGTGACACTCATATGCTTATATATATTGTGACATAGTCCAAAGATGTTAGGCAGCTTTCTGCCCCGTTTTAGAGCAGAAAGTGCAGGAATAGTTAATGATCCGTTCCACAGCTTCCCATTAACTCAGGCAGCTGGATGGAAAATCCAGACCACAGATTACAATGGCTCTAGTTCTCCCTCACCTGCTCTTCTAATCACATGTACAGGTACTTAGAGCAGAGAGGTTTTGCATTTCACTCTCTCTCCTTGGAGCCTGGGGGCTGGGGGTGTCGCTACTCTCCTGCATCCAGTATCGAGGTTGACGGCCTCTCCACGTATGACAGTACCAGAGGATTTGCCTGGACTCCACGAACAGATAAGACAAAACAAATGATTACTGCTGTTGCTAAAAGACTGTGCTGTATCTTGTGTCCCTAAATGAGAGAGCATTGTTTTAAGCTGGGGAACCAGTTTAGTTGGCCAGCAGCTGTTAGAGAGACTGATTATGATGTGTAGTTAGATCCCTGAAAGGGATAGGATTTGCTTATGTGATTTTGGTTTCTTTTTACTTGAAATAACAGTGTGGGAAATATTGTAACACTGAAATGTGTGAACTGCTGAATGAAAGTATCTGAGTACCTCTAACCTACACATGTTAAAGCTGCAGTACCTTACTTGGATGAAAATAAAGCAGGCAGAAGCCTGAGTTAAGCAGCATAATACTTTGCATGATCCTGTTTGTTGTATAATTAACCCTAGAAGACTGTGTCGGGAAGAACCCAGACAGACGTCAGCACTACAAAAGAGGGGCGTTTGTCACATATGGTGGAGAATGCGGGCAGACACTAAAAAGTCTGTGGGTTTGCAAATAAATGCGGGGGTTTAAAATGGTCGCCGAGCTGAACTAAAGTACAGATGCTATGAGTGAAGTCTGTCCCACTGTGTATATCAGTTGTGCTTCTAGCATACACAGAGAATGTGCGAAGTGTGGATGCAATAGCACCCTGAACCCAAATAGAAAACCAAAATGTTTTGCTGAAAAAAAAAAAAAATTTGCATCTAGCAAGTGCTGTTTGTAAAGCTAATGCCTTTTGCTGAAGTGAGTGAATTTGCAGCTAGCAAGTGCTGTATGCAAGTTGCTGAAGTGAGTGAAATTGCAGCTAGCAAATTGTCCCTGCCGGGTTTCTAAAATGGCCGACGTGAAATGTTTGTTGTGTAATGTACGTAACCATACAAAACAGTGTCCCTTCAGGCCATACTATGATCACGACCCTGGAGGAGAGCCGTACCCACAGATGAATTTAGTATGCGGGGCCTGTCGTGAAGTAGGTCACATGGAAGATGTGTGCCCCAAAATTTTCAAAGACAAACAGCTGCAAAAGCAAGCAACGCCCTGTGAGTGCAAGCAAGATGTGGAAGCTGATAACAGTGAGTGTGTGCCCAGTACCACTGATATCTCTGGAGCTAATAAAGCAAAAAGAAAGAAAACTGTTCCTCAAGTCACAGGGGAAGTGAACGAGCCACTTGAACCTGCACTGTCAGGACATGCGTCAGAAAGGCGCCGAGATGAGCAACAGCCCATAGGGCCTGGCGCAATCGTCCCAGGAATGACGACACGCCTAGAGATGACAAAGGCTACTGCTACCATCATAGGCAGAGAGCCAAGCGAATCAAAGAAAACAAGAACTGACTGGAAACTATGCTATGAGATGTCCCAGAAAGATGTGCAAAACTTCATCACAGAGTTGGGGGTTTCTCGGCAAGAGGCTAGCGCGCTTAAAGCAGAGCTGGAACTCTCACGCCATGAGGTCTACGCTCGCAGCACAGAGCTGTGTACATTGAAGGAAACCTATGAGAATACCCTGAGTAATTTAGAGACTGTAAAAAGAGAGAATGTAAGTCTGACACAGAAAAATTCGGACTTGACTGACCAGATCAGTGAAGGTGATGAGAAGCTTCACCAAGCAGAAAAAGTGGAGAAGCAATTGATCCAGGAAAAGTTAGAAATGCAGGAAGCACTGCAGAATACAGAATCAGCGGCGATCCAGGCGACACAAACTGCAGAGCTCCAAAAAATGGAGGCGCTGATGCAAACCCAGAGCAAGCACCAGATAGAGGTGAAGACCCTGAGGGAGGTCTGGCACGATCAGGTTGAAGAGCTGCAGAAGCAGATGGCTGAGCGCGAGATACAGTGCGCCAAGAGAGAGGAGATCTCCGTCCGTCAGGTGGTCTGCCTGACATTGCGCTATGAAAGCGAGATGGCCGACATCTACAAGCAGCTGGACCACAAGGCAAATGAGGGGGCCCGGCTGCAGCTGGAGCTGGACAAGACCCAGAAGGAGCACCTGCAGCAGCAGGTCAAGAATAGAGAAAATGAAACAGAGTTAAACCTCGCTCTGAAACAGATGACGGACATGGGAGAAGCGGCTAAAGTGGTTCAGTCGGGCTATCAATCCTACCTCCTAACCAAGCAAGCTGTACGTTCCTATACGTGTATCTTCAATGCTGTTGCAATATTACGATTTGCTATAAAGATGAAGTTGGAGAAAGAGATTCCAAGGCTAAAAGAGACACGGTCACAAAAGGAGACCAGGGAACGTAAACTCAATGCCCTCACTGATGACAAAGAGGAAGGAGAAAGAATTGACTTTGATTGTGCTGCTGTTATTCCAGAAACAGATAGGCACCCTCCTGAGAATATTCTCCCTGATCTGGGATTCAAAAATCCAGATCCTCAATTTCATTTACGTTGTCCAGAAGATTATCAAACTAGTGGACACACCCAGGACACCACAGAAGATGTTTTAGCCAAGTGGGTGGCAGTTCCTGAAAACACAAACTTGTTGACAGATCCTGATGACGTGGTTAATATGGACTACGTTTGTACAGAGGCAACTAGGTCTCCAAAACCCAAAGGCCTGGTAATGGCCAAAAAAGGGAAATCAAAGATTGAAAAGAAAAAACAACGAAGGTTAACACGGCGCCTGAATAGTTCCATATCTCACCAATCTGGACCACACTGTGGAGCCAAGGAGAATCCGGTCCAAGGGTCTCATCAGAAGCTAAAGAAACAGTCCAGTCATTTGCAGGTTGCAGCGGGCTATGAAATAAAGTCAAAGGATGCAATAGACTGGAAGTCAAAAAAAAAAAAATGTTTGGGGGAACTGACAGATTTATTTTTTTTAATACACGTGTGGACTATGTCACGGACACTTAACTATGCAAATAAGCATTTTGTCAATATTACAATGTTATATTGGTTCTCTGTGTTGAAAATGTAGCTAAACTACAAATTAATATACAGGGTTGATGGCCCTTAAGATTACAAGGCTGTAGTATAAGAAAAAAAAATATTGGTTGCTTACAATATGGAAGAAAAAAAAAAAAAAAAAAATGCCCTTTTCGGTTGGTAAATTTATAATGAGGTTCATATTCTAGAGTAGAAAAACCCAGGGAGGTAATAGAAATTGTCTGGTTTTGTGAATATATTTAGCAGATCCTGGGTTGTAAGAATGTGTGCTAGACATTTATTTTTCAAAATAGTTCCCTAATAGAGAGCAACAAAAAATATGTTTGCCAAGTATAGTCTCTTATGACGAAACCTATTGTCCATAATTGCCGTGGGAAAAGTTCATATTCGTGTCATGTGAATACTTAATGTTGTACTGAGGAGTTAGCTCAAGTATTTCAGGTAGGACGCTCACCCCAGTGAGGTCCATGGCCGCTCACCCCAGTAGGTGTGAGCTGGGGAGGGGGATATGTGACATAGTCCAAAGATGTTAGGCAGCTTTCTGCCCCGTTTTAGAGCAGAAAGTGCAGGAATAGTTAATGATCCGTTCCACAGCTTCCCATTAACTCAGGCAGCTGGATGGAAAATCCAGACCACAGATTACAATGGCTCTAGTTCTCCCTCACCTGCTCTTCTAATCACATGTACAGGTACTTAGAGCAGAGAGGTTTTGCATTTCACTCTCTCTCCTTGGAGCCTGGGGGCTGGGGGTGTCGCTACTCTCCTGCATCCAGTATCGAGGTTGACGGCCTCTCCACGTATGACAGTACCAGAGGATTTGCCTGGACTCCACGAACAGATAAGACAAAACAAATGATTACTGCTGTTGCTAAAAGACTGTGCTGTATCTTGTGTCCCTAAATGAGAGAGCATTGTTTTAAGCTGGGGAACCAGTTTAGTTGGCCAGCAGCTGTTAGAGAGACTGATTATGATGTGTAGTTAGATCCCTGAAAGGGATAGGATTTGCTTATATGATTTTGGTTTCTTTTTACTTGAAATAACAGTGTGGGAAATATTGTAACACTGAAATGTGTGAACTGCTGAATGAAAGTATCTGAGTACCTCTAACCTACACATGTTAAAGCTGCAGTACCTTACTTGGATGAAAATAAAGCAGGCAGAAGCCTGAGTTAAGCAGCATAATACTTTGCATGATCCTGTTTGTTGTATAATTAACCCTAGAAGACTGTGTCGGGAAGAACCCAGACAGACGTCAGCACTACAAAAGAGGGGCGTTTGTCACAATATGTTGTGGTTATTTTGGGGGTTCAATAGGAGCTTGTTAGGTGTCCAGTATATTTCACAATTATGTTTCAGCTAGTCCTGGCTGATTGGAGGTTGGCAACCTCCTACTTAATTTAAGCTCACCCCCTCCCACATTTAAATGGTTAAGGGCTCACTCCATAGCATCTTCCACACAGGGGAACTTGTTTGCTTGCTGAATGGTTGTGACAAATCTAATACAGAGTGCTTTTCCTGGTAATGTACAGGTTAATAAAGGCTTCAATCAGACTTAGAACTTTGCAACTAATATTGACAGATTTACTATAAATCATTCTTCCTGTTATTACACAGGTTATTAAGAATTTATATTAGTGTTAGGGACCCCTGAATTGTGGTCTGCCGTGAAGTTGGCTCAGGGGCTTACAACAATTTTGGCCAAAAATGTCAAACTAAAAGACCATTTTACTTAAATGATATTTATACATATATATTTAGCCACTGTACCGTGTATGAGTTTCACTAGATGTGCTAATACTGAGCTTTGTCTGTGTTTTATGTTCTGTCTCTGGTTTTAAATTCCTGAATATTATCCCGTATTAAACCTTCAAGTAGTTTCCCCACTATTGAAGTAAGGCTTACAGGTCTGTAATTTCCCGGTTGTGATCTAGCTCTCTTTTAAAATATAGGCACCACATCTGCTTTACGCCAATCTTGTGGTACTGAGCCTGTGGAAATGGAGTCCTTGAATATTAAATATAATGGTTTGGCTATTACTGAGCTTAACTCCTTGAGAACTCTTGGATGTATGCCATCGGGGCCAGGTGCCTTATTAACTTTAATTTTTTCAAGTCGCTTATGAACTTCTTCCTCAGTTAACCAATTGTTCATTAATATGGAGGTTGTGGCTTCTTCACAGTGTAGGACCTGCATTTTTGGTTATATATGACGTTTGTTATGCAGGCTTACGGCGCTTTGGCCAAAGGGTTTAACTAAATAACCAAGTAATTATTATTATTATTATTGAAGTATTTAAACTTTATACTTATTAATATATATGTTTTGAAATTGGATGTAGCATTGGGCACCCCTGTCTTTAATAGTCTAGCCACAAATGAATACAGTCCATTCAAGCCCCTCACAATATGGTCCATTCTTGCTAACATGAGTCTCATTTTTTCTCCAAGTGAATCCATTCTCTAGTCATGTTCAGTACCTTTGCACAATCAGTGGAAGGTCTGACCAGAGGTGTGACAGACAAGAAGAAGAAAGCGTAAAATTGCCCATAACATAATTGAATTCAAGCGGTTACAAAACTCTACAACTTTCTACTGTCATCTCCCTCACTCTGCAGCTCTCAACTTATTCTGTTTCTCACATCACACCCCATCACTCCAAACACTAAAGACAAAAAACCCTATACTCTCTCTCTTCCTCTGTCACTACTATTCTGTGGCAACATGTCTCCCAATCCTGACCCTATCCACATTCAATCCTTTCATGTCCCAAACCCTGCCCCAAAGTCTCATGCTCACCACACACTACTAACCTCTACAACCTCATCCTCATTACACCTCTCTCTTCACTTTTCCTGTGCTTTATGGAATGCACAATTTGTCTGCACAAAAACTCACTGAAATACATGACCTGTTAATTTCCAACTCTTTCAACCTTCTAGCAATTACAGAAACCTGGCTCATCCCCTCAGACACAGCCTCTCTTGGTACTGTACACTCTCCTACAGTGGTCTCTCCCTCAGCTACACCCCCAGACCAGGGAATATACAGGCAGAGGAGTTGGCATATTACTTCCCAATGTTGCAAATTATTTACTTTATGAAGTGAGGAGAGAGCTGACAGATCTAGATGCCGGTAAGTTCCCGCGCAGAAAAATTGAGGTTTTCAAATCGGGAGCCACACTCAGACCGCGTTATAAGTGGATTCGCGTTGTAGCAGATTGCGCTATAACAGGGTTGAGCTGTAATAGTAAAACTTAGACTCTTTCTAGGTTGAGAGAGCTGGGTCTGAAGTGGGTTGCACTCGGTCTGAGGTGGGCTGTGCTGCATCTGAATTGGGTTGCACTGAGTCCCGGGGAGCGGGGACATGAAAATGGTTCAAGGTGGGGTGAGCTGGGTCCAAGGTGGGGTGAGCTGGGTCCACCATGGAGTGACATAGGTCCTGTTTTTGTTGGGATGGGTCCTCTTGTGATCTCCTTGGATGTTGTCTATGAATCTGCAAGTTTAAAAAAGGGACAGTTAGTAACATTTCTGTCACGACTTGTCTATATTAAATTCAGTATTATAACATCAACGCAACTGTACAAGATGGTACCTAATTGTTGCAGCACCCATTTTTCTGGAAAATTAATCGTTATGGTTTTTGCTTGTTTGTCTTCCACATTTTCTCACAGCTTGACCCATTTTCACTTTTGTCAATCAGACAGTGTTATTTTGCAATCAGAATTCTATTCACTACTGTTTCTCTGGGTAACAAGTCATCTGACATTATTGTCAAGGATCCTGCACATTCTTAGGGTCCGAATTGTTGTAACTGGTTCAGCCGTGAGAAGATTTTTGCCTTTTTACATCCGTAAAGCAATAGATGTAGAAGGGCGATGCAGAAGAATAGTTGTGATCTAGTACTGCATTTTCTATGTGTGTATATCAGTCTAATCTTTGGGGACCTTTACATACAGCTGATGTAATGATACCAGTGCTAGCAATTAAGAATATTATTGGACGTCTATTGTGAAAAGGTATTAAAGGTTTGTTCTCATTGGAAGGTAAAACCGTCAAACTTTAAAGGTTTAAATGTAAGGTTGGTCTGAACATTGGATGTCTATTGTGACAAGGTGTCAAAAGTAGGACTCTTACTTTAATGCTGGAGTAGACTGATAATTGTATAAAACCTCACTAAAAACTAAACAGTATATTTGTTATACCAACAGTAACCAAAATAGTATACAGAGAGACAAGTCTGAAAATACTGCAGATTTGCATCAAGGGCTTCACAACCACAAGAATACATTTAAGTCGTGACCGTTTTATTTTGAAGTGTCCTTAACAAAATATGTAGTATTTAATTATGTTCTACTGCACTTAAATGAAATAAAGGGAAGGTCACCGGGAACATCTGCATAAACCTTTTGGGGGTGTAATACCAACATAACATCATTTTATATGTAGTCTCTTTTTGTTACCGTACATATAGAGGTTTCACCCGCATTCTCCCATATATCTTCCCAGTCCCCCCTAGTTATTTCGGTGTGGAAATCTAGAGTTCACATGTCCATAAATTTATGGGGTGGGGTATCCTTCTTTTTTTTAATTAGACCGTGGTACAAAGATGATATCTTTCCTCTTTCACATTTTTTTGTTTTGCATAGATCTTCAAATCGTTTTGCATAGATCTTCAAATCGTGTATATCTAGGAAATTCCTCGTCATTAAAGCCCTGATACACAAAATGTTGGACCTGTATATACCTGAACAGCTCAACTTGGGGTAGACTGTACTTTCTCATCAGTTACTCAAACGTCATCAACGTATCTTTTACTAGCAAATCATCTACATCCAAATCCCTCTGTCTCCAAATTTCAAAAACTTGTCCATGAAGACCCTGGATTACCGAACAAAGTCACGGGCGTAGAAGGGGTCGACAAGACCTTATACTTTTTTGCCATCTGCCAGACATTCAGAGTTACATAGTTACATAGTTACATAGTAGATGAGGTTCAAAAAAGACGTAGGTCCATCAAGTTCAATCTATGCTAAATTTAGACAACAGATACTTTGGGGGTCATGCACTAAACTCCGATAAGTCACTTTTAGAGCGCAAAGTGCTCTTAGAACGTGATTTTGAGCTCAACCCGATGCACTAAGCAACGCAAACAGGCACTTTGCGCTCTAAAAATGACTTTTT